>NW_024870326.1:107840-109634 GCF_013358625.1 Macadamia integrifolia
GAAGAAGAAGAAGAAGAAGAAGAAGAAGAAGAAGACAAAAGAAAGAAAGAAAACCCTAAGGGCCCGTTTGATAACGTTTCTGCCGTTTCTATTTCAAGAAACGGCAGAAACATAAATTTCCGTTTCTAGAAACAGAAACGGAATTGAAGGTGTTTGATAAGTCATGTTTTTAGAAGTCGATGGTAACCAGTGAAAGAATTGCCACAAGTCGTTTCCAGAAACGGCGTTGAACTTGTTTCGCCTGGGTCGTTTCTTGAACCATAAATAAGTAAAAATTTCTATTTCTATTTCTATTTCTAAAAATAAGTGAAACGAAACAGTTTTATCAAACGCTTTTTGCTCCGTTTCTGCTGTTTCTGGAAACAGAAACGGCAGAAACGCATTTCTTGAAACGTTATCAAACGGGCCCTAAGTTGCATTCCTCTTCACTAATTCTTCTTCATTTTTTTTTTTCCTTCAAATTTCTCTGAGTTTCATGGTTCATTCTCTTACTTCATCCTTTCTTTGAGAAGGAACAAGGACCCCAAGATTTTAGTGCACAGTCACTGCCAATAGAAATAAGGATTGGCGGTATTGCACCGGATCAGAACATTTTGCCACCCAAAATATCGATACAGGGTTTTTTGGACCATTTTTCCTTCCCTATTCTGACACCGCCGATACAGATTGGTTGATACGAGCCATACGGCCAATAAAATCTCAATACCTGAAACCATGATTGGCTCTTCGAATCAATTGGGACTCCTTTTTTTTTTTTTTTTTAATATTTATATCAATTCTCATCTCTCTTTTGGGGGAGGGGGTAGAGTGAAGGGAAGAAGAAGAGTTAATGAGTTTAATATCATTTTCAATGTTATTATTTTCCTCTTCTTTTATTCATACACTTATCAAAATTTATTCCATTTTATTTTCTTTAAGACAAAATTTGATGTAGATTGAGCTGGCTAAAGGAAGGGGCTGTTGGTCACAAACGAACCAGGCCAGCCAGTTCCAATTCTGGCCACTCGAACCAGCAGCAAGCCAGCCCCAACATGGGCCAATCGAGCCAGCTAACCTATTGTTACTGTTCACGTGAACAGTACGGGTCCATTATTGAGAGCTGGGTTGGAAAGAGATGCTGCCAACAGTTGTTAGGATATTAGTTTCTATTTTTATTTCTTTGTTTTTGTCTTGGAAAGCAAGCAAGCTTTGTAACTTAGGAAGTTTTTGTTTCCTTTTTGGGTTTTGTCTTGTTTGACAAGTTAGTTTCTATTCTGTGTCTGTAGGTTAGTTTCCTTTTATTAGACAAATTCATAAGCTAGTAGTTTCCTTTTTATATGTAAGGCAAAGTATTTAGTTTATTTTTTAAGTCAGTTCAGGAAGTTAGAATCAGTCTATTAGTTTCCTTTTCTGTGATTTCTTTGTGTCCAAGCAATGTAAGGCTATTTTAATCCCATTGATTATAATGAAAAGATATATTTGAAGAAGTTAAAAAATTGAGTTAGCTGAAACTTGAGAGGGTGAGATGCCTAAAGTTGAGAGGTGAAATGCCTAAACCTGAGGTGTGAGATGCCCAAAACCTATCTTTCTTCTTCCCCCTTTGTTTTCCCTCCATTGAATTCTTGTTATCCTTTAATTATGAGGGCTGAAGATCATTATTAGAGTTACAAATCCCAACATTGGAGATCAAAATCCAGCCTTGCAGCCAGAATCGAGCCAAACCTGTTGGGGTTTTGATATTATGGATAACTGGTTGCTGAGGGACCGTTTCGTTTTTGTAGGTTGGTCCGGTCTATTGCTCTTTCCTTGTGCCTA
>NW_024870326.1:110151-377397 GCF_013358625.1 Macadamia integrifolia
TGGTATACCCATGGATTGGCCAGTTCCTATTTGGAAGGCTGCAATTTCTTAAACGCCGCAGTTTCTACTCCTGCTAATAGTTTAGCACACTCTTTACCGTTTGAGTCTTCCTATCTTCCAGCCAGGAGATCAACTTCTGGCCCTTTTTTGAGGGTTGTTTAGGTGCATCAAGAGGGGAACTCAACCCAGGTCGTGAGGCCTATAGAGGCTTGTAGCTGCTGTAAGTAAAAATCTCCCTTTCCAGCCCTAAAACTGCCCTAATCCTGTTGGGGTCATAACTCCTCAGCCAACCAGTGCAAAGGGCTGATCTTTGGGGGTTTTGTTGGACCTTACAAGAGATCCACTCAACGAGAAGAGCTTGTCCACCTGAGGTGCGTGGGGATAACTTTAGAAATCTTCCTATTTGATGTACTTGGTGACCTGCGGTTAGGGTATTGCTATCCTGTATTTTCTGCACTGTTGGGAGGTATTAATATTATCAATTAGAGATTAGCTGAGCATTGTTTGAGGATATCTAACTGGGGTTGGGTAGTTCCTACCTAACCTTACAACAAAATTTGGATTGGTGCAATTGAAGGCCACTTAAATATGCTTGGTTTAATATGTTAAGGTGGATTCAATTTGATATAAATTTAATTTTTCTTTATCTATTTTATTCTTCTTGGTTTAATTAAGTTAGTTTTGCTAAAAGGATTTGATTCACCGGGTTTTTTTTATTGTAAAATTAAATTGTTTGTATTTGATACTATCAATAAGGAGAATGACTACTGTAGTAAGTAGACTTGGTTCAGAAAATCTGGGCTCTGCCCTTGTTACCAGTGTTTATATGGTAGATATAAATAAATTGACTGCACCATGGAGGACATTCTTTGTTAAAGTTGTAACTGGTTTTTTATTTCCTCCCTTTTTTCTCCCCCATAATTTTGGCTCCATCCTCATTCCTTGTCTTGTATGATTATTGCTAAATGGAACATAGCTGAAATTTTATTTTACAGATGGTTACTCTTTGCACTTTCTTTTCTTGTCTTTCCCCCTCCCCCCTTAAAAGTTTGTTGTTTCCTCTGAACAGAAGTCAACATCAATAACTTAGCAACCTGTTTGATTAACTTAGCAACCTGTTCGATGGAGAGACTCTCTCTCTTTAAACGAATAATTGATGAATTTTATCACCCTTAGATCAGAGAGGGAGGAGAGAAGCCAAACTCTACTAAAACGTTTTTCTCTTATATGGTCAAACTCCACCAAAATGAATTTTTAACTTTGAATAATTTGGGAACTTGGTCATTAAATTTAATGGAGAGATTAGAGAGAGATGGTCAGACTTTTCGCTACAGATCCATACACAGATCATCTCAGTATGCCTAAGCAGATATCTAGGGGGAAAAGCAAGTCAGTATGCTTAAGCAGATTTATATGGCTTCAACGTGACACAGGTTTGTGCTGTTGGGGTGGGGTGGGGGAAATTGGAACCATGAGGAAGCTAGCAGTATGGGCTTCAAATCGCTTCAAATCCTCTACATGCAATAGACACACCAAACATGCAAAACACTCTGGGTCTCGATGCTTTTACACAGCGGGACTTTCTGTGTTTTGTGGTTGAAGTCTGCCCATATGTGATATGAGCTCAGCATTTCTCTTGGAACCATTGGTTTGCATTAATATTTGTTCGGTTGATACCAATGGAGTGAGTTTGGCAGTGGCCCTATTGACAGTGTAGTTTCTTTCTCAATGTCTCACAGTTCAAAGAAAAGGTTTGAAGTTCTCATTGGTTGACAGTTTACGGTATAGTCACTGCATTCAGGCAGGAGAATGTTTGTCCTCCTACCCTCTTTTTTGAGATTTTGACTTCTGAAAATTTGATGTAGAATATGTTGTAATTGCATTATTCAGTTTCTTCCACCTCTTAGTTAATATGAATTTGAGCTGTAGACTTACAATTTGTGATCTTGACAGGAGCTTATTTGAATACCATCAAGAGGACTGTTAAATACCTTTGCCCTGCTGATATTGTCCCCCCATATATTGATGTTGATCTAAGTGAGTTGGATGTTGGCCAAAAGTTGGTAATGGGTGATCTCAAGGTTCATCCGGCACTACGGCTTCTTAAATCCAAGGATGAACCTGTTTGTAAGATTATGGGGGCGAGGATTGAGCAGCAAAAGAAGTCTAAATAAATGCCCTTGTTGAACAGATGAATCTATTATTTGCAAAATACTTCACCTTTCAGGAGGGTTTGAGCTCATCCATTCTTTTTGGTTCTTTTGGTTTGTTATGTAGAAGTTTCTTTTGGTCAAACCTTATGCCGGACCTTGTGCTGACAACCACCAAAAGTTGTGATCAATCAACACACGGGAAAGGTGGTGTTGCATTTTTATTTTGAGGGGTTTGTAACCTTAATTTTGTGTTGTTTTAGTATGACATTTTTTTTTTCTAGTTAGGGTAATTTTGTCATTTCACATGTCTGTTCAATAAATATGCAAAATAAAGACAACTTTTAATAATGATATAATGATAAGTCATTTTACAATTATTTTGAAAACATATTTTATTTACTAATTTAAAAAACTTTTAAAAATAATTAAAAAAAGGTTACATTTGTCCAAGAAAAGAAAAAAGAAGGTTATAAGTTCTAAGTACACCCACAAAGGTGTCATTTAGACAGCATTATCAATTAAGTTCTAAGATTTTTATTCTCTTAAAACTTTAAGTTCTCAAAATTTTATTTTATTCTATTCAAAGCAAGAACTTATTACTCTCACAACTATCTTCTTTATATTAAGGGACATCTAATACAATATCCCATGAAATTTTATTTTATTTTATTTTATTTTTTTGAAAAAAAGAACCTTTTCATTTGTTTTAGATTTTTTGGTCTTTTATTTGTAAAAGAAAATCCCTGACATTTAAAAGGTAACCCAAAAGCCTAGAAAATTAAATTACATAACCTTTCACCAATTGTTCTCTTTCTCCCATAGCCCCATCCCTTAAAATCCCAGCCTTCCCTCTTTTCACTCCTCAGCCTTAAAACCCAACCTTCCCTCTTTTCATGCATCAATTGAAGTCTTGGGAATTCTTCAAATCATAGGAAAGAAGTTTATGAATGTCCATTACAGAAACCCTCTTACACGTCTTGCTGTGTGGATAGATGATATGGTTATTTTGCTTATTGTTGGATATGGATGTTATGGTCTAGATTAGTCAAGTCACAAATTTCAGAGTTTAATTCAATCAACTACTTTTCCATGTGGCATTCATTTCATGTATATCTATGCATGCCTATGATACTTTGACAATTATTATGTAGCCATAGTCTTAGATTTTCAAAGCCATATTTTGCCAATGTAACTAACTTTAATAGGGGTAAAATTTGACATGTGAAGAGAGGACCCAAGTGTCTACCTATCTATAGAATTTGAGCACCATCTGATCTAACATAAAAGGCAATTATTGGCTTTTAAAGTGATGTTAAGAAAGGTTCTTACCACAAGCATGTTTACAGTTTCAATTGGGAATCAGATAGGTGAATCTTTTGATTTGAATTGGAATCAGTTATTTACATCAGTAGGGGAGCTTTCCGTCTTAAAGGGAAGCATCTGTGCGAGTGGTTATGAGCAAAGAGGAAGCAAGAATGTCAGCTTGAGTAACGCAAACAGTAGAGAGAATCTCATGTTCCGAAAACCTAAGGGTCGGTTCCTCCATAAGGTTCGTCCACGAATGGTGAGTCAGGGCCTAAGATCAAGCCAAAATGTGTAATTGATGGACACCAGGCTTTGAAAGAGTCCTATACTATCCCTTGTTAGAGGGATGGAGGAGGCTAGGTTAGCCGAAAGATGATTAGAAAAAAACAAACTATTTTTCGTGCAGTTTACTCATAATCCATGTCCCACTTGTATATCATATTTTGCTGAAGATGCATCGAACAAATTGAAATTCCTACCTTCTTGGGACTTCATGGGACAAGATCTTCTTTCACTGCAGTTGGTGAAGCTGTAGCATGCTAAACCCACACTCACCAAGAGGTCTCGAGTTTGAGTCTCCTGAATGTTACCTCCGGGACTATGTTTCCTGGACTCAAATCCTTTCCAACTGTTGAGATGCTCAGTACGACATCTGGCAGAACTGGGAAGACCCGAACACACCCCAAAGCATATCTCTGTATCAACTATCATGAATCAGTCTGGATGATCCTGGAATCGGTGTTTTTAGTGTCTTTTAGCCGATTGATTGGAATTGGGATCAGCCGGATCAACCCCGATTCTTGAAACATTGATACCGACCGAAAACCAATTCCTTCAAACCATGTACCATGTACAGTATACGAGACCAGATCCATAGATGGATGAAGCCATGGAGGTGCTTCCATTCTCATGAGCAAATGGATAAGATTCCGTGACTCTGTAGTCCGTGCCATCTCTGTCGTCTAGTGAGTATCCATACACGTGTGAGCAGTATAAGATCATCAAGTGACTCGTGTCAGCTGAAGCAAGTGACAAGAACACCCCTTAGGGAGGAACATTAAAGGTATAAAAAGGACTTGCACAGGCAAAGAGAGCGCTGTGGACTCTGGAGGAAGGAGAGAGAGATATGGAAGCGCACAAAGAGAGTAAAGAGCAAGAAATGAAAGAAGAGAGAAAATGGAAGAAAGGCGATGATGACCTTAATTCACCAACATCGATGAATCCAAAAGCTAGGGCGCTGCTTCGTGAGGCAATCACCCATGGAGGACGAGACGTGTAGAAGGATGGAGCAGAAAAGCCTGGTGATGTTCTTGTGTTGGATCGATCTGTTAACAGAGTTGATTCTTCACTAGAGTGATGTAGCTATTGTATGAGAGAGAGTGTTATCTTGCTTGTTTGCTTGTTGAACGCTTTTTGATGGTGTATGATGTCTTGTACTCTGTTGCATGTAGATAATCTTATCAAACCAATGCCCAAAAACATCTTGGATTGCGTGTGATTGCCTTATGTTCCGTGCCTGAGCATTTTTAACCGTTGAATTCACACCATAGAGGAAGTATATCCCTCATAAATCTATTATGTGCATTGTTTTGTTCTTGATTTTTCTTTTTACTTCTAGTATGATGCTTAGACTATCCAATCATCATGTAGAGCCTAGGGAGTGAGAGTGGAGAGCCCATAGGTTGGGGGATAGTGTGAAAATTGTCTGCATCTGTTGGATCGATGCAGTGAGCATCAGGTGGTTGGGAGCTCCTTAGGGTGTGTGCTCAGATGCTCTCAGCTGTTCGTTACTCACTACATCTCACCGCGCATTGCAAAGGATGTGAACTCTGGGGATATGGTGGGATAAACAGAGGGTTGAACACAATATCTCTTCCATCTTACTCCAAACCTATAATTGGCATGTGCCTAAATGCTTTTGGCCATTCGATGTTTACCGCACCGTCACACTCACTGCAGAGAATGACCACTCCACTTAAATAAAATCAAATTGCTTAAAATATATATTGTCATATATACATCATATCATAATGTCATAATGACATTGGGAGCAATTACAAGTATATAATCCATCGATCAGATCGATTTCATTATGACATTAAATTATAGAAATGTCATGAAATTCCTTAATAATAAAATGGGATTCATATAATAGGAGAGGGTAGTTAAAAATAAAAATAGGAGAGGGTTGTTTGACAAGTAGGATAAGGGTGCATTCTAATGAGGTGCATAAAACGGTAATTTACATAAGAGGTAATGAAGTTATTTTCATGTAAAGAGCATTGTTAACAAATCAGGTTTTGATTAGGAAAATTAGGCCGAGTTTGGTCAAAAGATTGAAAACCTAGTCAAGAGTCAAGGAGATTCATCCTGTATTACAAAATGACAAGACTCAGATCAAATCATACTGAGTCATTCAAGACTTGTTTGTTTCGTCCGAGTCACAACGAAACGATCAATTCTTATCAAAATTTTGAGTTGACATTTTTGAATAATTTTTAACTAAAATATATTCTAATGATATTAAACATTCAATGTTCGAAGTCTTTTGTATTGAGTCTAGTGACTATTGAGTGTATACATCTAAATTTAATTAAAAATTTATGATTTATGATCATGACATTTCCAAGTCTGATCTTATCAATTTCATCTAAATGACAGGCTTCATAAAAAAAAATTTGAATAACAAACACTTTTATTCTATCTTGCCTCATTTAATTAATTTATGAATTACTTAATTTGGATTGCTTGAGAAAGACTAATATAGAAATGTGAGAGGGAAATTTAACATGACTTGCTTGGTTTTTTGAGACTCGCTTCAACTCGCCAAGTTTTGAAGAGGACGAGTCGAGTCACAAAACCTGGTTTTCCAACAATGGTAAAGAGATAGATACACAAATGTTAATAGGGTACCAAAAAAGCCCGATCAACCCAAACTCATCTTAACCAGTCTTGAGCCCGAACAGGGCATGGGGCTGAGATTTCAGCGGGTTAGGGTTTAGAATTTCATGCCTGAGTCAGGTTGAATTGATCTTGGGTTGAGGTCTCAACCTGACTTGACCTAACCCAACCCATCCCACCTTTGTATTAAGTACATAATAACATAAATATGTTAATAATTATAAATGAGTACTTATAGAAAAGGTCTGTCAAAAGTTTTTTGTTTTCCACAATCTATATATATATATATATATATACACACACAAAAACCTTGATCTTTGGTATCTGCAATGCATTGAGATCAAGCGATCAAATAAACCAATAATACTAGGTTGGGCTAAGTTGGACTAAGCACGACCCAATCAGGATCCATTAGGGCTAGACTGGGTTGGGTAAAACCCAAGAGGGTTAGTCCCGGGCTGAGATGTTATCATACCCTGCCTCGAAACTTTTTCCTTATAATTTACACAACTTTAAAATTGGTTTTAAACACCTCTTCTTTGCATTGAAAGAAAAAACATCTTTCATGCTTATTTCCAGCAAAATTTTGACAAAAAATATGAACAATGGATCATCTAATCCATGGATCAAGCCAAAATTTGAGCAACGATGTGGATGTGGGGCCACCTGTTGCATGGACTTACTTGAGTTGATTCAAATAATATGTAAATAATAAGGAAATAATTCTTTTATCCCCAACCCACCCCCACCCAGAAAAAAAAAAAAAAAAAAAAAAAAAAAAATCTCAATTCCAAAAGGTATCTTAGTGGGCAAGGGATTAGTGGTATAAAAAATTAGCCTGAAATAGTAGGTCTGAAATAAACTGATTGATTCAAACCTAAGATCGGCCTAACCGATTATTAAATGTATTGGACTCAGCCATTGATTATTAATCTGCCATTCTTAATGTAAGGTACTGGTTTGTTTGATCGCTTGATTGGAACCATTCAAAAATTACAACATACTTAATGTCAATTATGGATCAATAACCAACTGACTAATTAGAAATAGAAATATATTGACGCCCTGGTCTACAAGTCCCCATTATTTTTATGGACAAAAACAGTGTAGGCCACAGTCAGACTCGAACCAACCAGGCCCGACCGGTTGACACACCCTCCAAGGAATTATATTATGGAGCTTAACTCTTTCCAGGAGGATTGGAGGGTATTACATGGAACGGAGTCCATCTGGTCTACCCATTAACCGAAAAAAAAAATGGGTCTTCAGCTTTACGGTAAAAGTCCGGACGGTTTTGCCGTTGGTAGGGCGGAGTGAACGGCATGATCATATGGAAACGCAATCCTCACTTCCTTTCCTCAGTACTGAGTCTTGAGTCTCCTAACCATCCGCATAGCTTATCGCACCTTCCACCACAGTTTCTCTCTCACAGGACTCTCACCAGAGCTAGAACATCTTCTAAAATCTGAGTCCTAGTCGTGAAGAACTTGATTTTCTTGAGTTTTGAGCATACGTAATCAATCTCCTGGAGCTAACAGGCTTAAGAATTTCGGGAATTTCCGATTGATTGCTTCAGTGTTGATTTTGATTTGTTTGAATTTGTATTGCGTTGTCTAATGATGTTTAGAGTTGTACAGTTTATTGCATCGTCTGCTGGGGTGGTATCAACACCTCCAGTGGCTCGATGGAAACCTCTTGGAAGCGGTGGCATCTCGTTCTCGTCATTTTTTTCCAGATCATCTTCAACATCTTCAAGAGCCGCTGCGTTTACTCTTGTTTTTCCCGTTGTTTCTGCTCGCCGGAGCAGTCGCTTTAGGGGTTTGCGAATATTTGCAACTCTTTCAGAATCAGATGATGGGTCGTCTTCTTCTTCTTCTTCATCTAGTGTATTTCAAACATTGGTAAGTTATCTTTACAATTGTTTTGTACTACATTTCTTCTTCCCGTCTTTCCCCCTCTGTTTTGATCGGAAGCAGAACAATTTATAAAGCTCAGGGAGCATACACAATCACCTAGTGTTTTTTGGGCATTTTTCCCGGATTCATTTTATTTGAATTTGAAGAACAAGCGTGAATTAGATTGCACCAGTTCGTTGTTGTTGGCGTTATTTTCTGTTTTCGTTGTTTGATGATTTAGCAATAGCTTAATTGATGTGCTCTCTTTGTTATTTGCTATCTTAGAGATTCTTTATGTGGAGTTGTGCAGATAGTGTTGTACGGTTATACTATTCATCTCCAATCCTGAGCCTCTCCCTTTTGTTTAAAAAAAAAATAATAATAATATTATCAAGAATTGTTTTGGAAACTGAAAAGGTGCTGAGTTCCTTTTTTCTTGCTTTATTATTTTTATCGTGATCCTTTCTTGGTGGATTCTCATTTGTGACCTCGTATGAATTGGATAAAATGGGGCAAGAGTTAGATTGGAGTTGACATTGGTGTTTAGAAGAAGAAAATCATCTCTCTAATTTCCAATAATTGTGAGCGGCACATTGGTAAGAACTATTCTGGAGATTGAAATAGTTGTGAGTTCTTTCTTTTTTTTATCTACCTGTGTTGCCTTTTCTTTTCTATTCCTTTCATAGTGCATTCTCATTGGTGATTTTGTATGAATTTAATAAAATGGGGTTAGGAGCTGGATTTGAATTGACATTCCTGGTTAGAAGAACATAGTCTCCCCTCTAATAACTCACGGTTTTGATAGACACTACTCATGGGTTCTTAGAATTATCAGACATCAGTATTTTTAATCCACTAGCAAATGGAATGTGAGAGTAAGTTTGAAGGAAAAACTCTAGCTGCTGTATGATTCAAAATTTATTCATTTATTTGAATTTTTTTTTTTTTTGGGAGGGGAGGTGGGGGAGTGAAGTTGAGAGAAAACGACATTAATACTTTACTCAGGGTCTGATGTAGGGAGGGTGCTTAGACAACTAGGTTTCCTAATCCACTAGAATAAGGAATACTCAATAGGTCTTGAATTGGGTTGGGTTCAATATTGCTCAGCAAAGTACAGATTTAACATGCAAGATAATAGACTAATTAACAGGGCAGCAATGATTAATAATAATCTAAGCATGGAAAACACATGAATTACTTAAGCTTCAAATGGGGATATGGGGAATGGAACATAGCAGCATGTATATACTAGGTTTAGCACAAATCAATCAAGACACATAATTTGATAAGTGAACCGCACAGTTCTCTAAAATCAGCCAGCTAGTAAGGTAAAACAGCAGGGATTTCTTTAAGGAAACAGAAAATAAATGGCTTGAAAACAGAGATAATTTTCAGATTTCGGTGGGGGAGATAATGGGGGATAATAGGCGGTCAATGGATGTGGAACATGGGGGTTTTACCTACCTTCTTGCTGTCCCGATCTAAGGAGAAAAGAAGAAGACGAAGTCCTCCAAAATAGAGGTGCAGTCCACCTTATTTGATGAGGGGGAAGGTCCAGCTTGATGATATAATGCTTGGCAGCAGTCCAGCTTGTTGATGAGGAACTCAGCAGCAACCCAGGTGGGGTTTAGTCGATGGAGTTGATCCCCAGTTACTGTGAACAATGGCTGCAACAGTGCAGCGGCAATAGAGAGAAACAAAACAGCAAAAGAGAAAGATGAAGGTCGAGAACAGAGAGAGAAAGTTGAGAAAGGGAGAGAAGATCGAGACAAAGAGAGGAAAAGAGAGAGACGAGATTGAGGGAGAGAGGGAAATTGTGCGGGTTGGCTGTTCTTTTGTTTTCAATAATCTTCATTAATTAACCAAAAAGATGGCCAATGGCCTTACACATATAAAGAATAAAATTACCAAAAATAAAAAAGAGTTATTTAGGAACTCAATCACTGAAATAATAAATTACCTAATAGACCAATAGAAAGAAATATCTAGTTTCCTAATTATTCAAAACAGTTAAATAATACTATGAATTAAAGTAAAGTACTAAAATAAAACAGAATCTGCTGGGGTCCACAAGGATCTGCCGATTGGGAGAAAAGGGGGGTCGAACCCAGCGCTGGGAAGGCTGGTTCGACTCCCCCTCTTTCCTTCTTCTTTCTTCTAGCTTTCCTCTAGCCAAATGGAATGCACATGTGGCTAGGTCTTGCGACTACGCCGTTGGTATATGTGGATGTCTCCATCAACTCTCCCCGGCTTAGAAGAATTCACCTCTGGTGAATTATGGCTCATGTAGTACTCAAGCAGATTTGGGTTGAGTTGTTGGATTTCTTGCACTGTGATCTAAGTGTTGTCAATTTTCGGACGTCCACGCCATTTGACCAAGAACTCTCTAGAACCTCCTTTGTGTGTATGGATACAATCCTCTCATCAAGGATTTTCTCAACTTCTTCAGTTCTCCTCGTGACCTTAGGTACAGGTAGTAAGGAGGTTGGGGGAAGTGGTTGGGTTGTGGTTGGGTTGGTTCAGCGGTATCATCAAGGGTGAAAGGGAAGCCCTCAAGGTCATCAGGGTAAAATGGGGAAATGGTAGAGGCACCATGGTATGGGACAAGATCTTCCGCATTAAAAATGTTACTGATTTCTATACTAGCTGGTAGATCAAGGACATAAGCATTGGCACCTATCCTCTTAAGTACCTTGAAAGGACCTGTGCTACGAGCATATAGTTTGCTCGCTTTTTCCCTAACAAAACGTTACGGCTTGATTCTAACCATCGCTGATGAGCACATTTATGCGTGAAATCTAGTGTAATAAAACATGCATTTTACATATTTAGAATGGAGTTACCTTGGGTTTTACTATCTTTTTGCAGGTTTTATAATTTCAATGCCTTAAGGACTATCGGGCGCTATATCTCCAATTTTACACGTAAAGAGGTCCTATTTCTTTTCATGGTTGCGAAGAGGACGAAATTCTGAGCAAGATGGACGTGTTCAATTACAAGTACACATTCGTTTGGTCAACCGTACAAATGATTATTCTTTTCGGGCCAGAAAAAAAATAATGGATCAGAACTGAACCAAATTGTAGAACCAGCCCATCTGCAGTTGTCCCAAGGGTATAAGGAATATTCCAAATGCCAACAAGGATCGATGGACCACATCCTTAAGTGATTGAAGATTCGTTTTTGGTAACAACTACCTAGCGTAGCTGGTGAGTTATGGTGTGCAAAATCCCTTGCTTATTAGGAGGTCTCAAGTTCAAACCTCTCAGCTGCCATTTTGTTGAGGTTTTTTTTAGAAGATTTTCTCTCTCCTACTCATCACTTAAAGGAGGTCGGCCAAGATGGTTGTACGCAAGTTTGAAGAAGAGAGAAAATAGAATTTCCCATTAAAATAGAATATTGTCCAAATCCAAGCAAGAAAAATCGGCCAAAGGGGGTTTCTTGCGCAAGAAGAGAGAAAAATAGAAAAAGGAAGAAAAAAATAGGAAAAAAAAGGTAAGAAAAATCGTGGGAGTTCTCTCTCCTCCACTTCATCAAGAAGATAAAAAAAAAATTTTTTTTTTAGAAGCTAAATTCGTTAGCTTCCCTCCCCCATTCTCTATATAATAGAATTAACACAAGGGGAGGAGGCACTTCATTCTTCTTCTAGGGTTTTTTCTTAGTTGCTCTATCTCTTTCTCTAACTCTAGTTCTAGGTTTATGTTTTAAACACTTTTGTAAGTTCTTTTTATTCAATTAATGCAAGCACTCTTGTTTTTTATTCAGTCTTTTATTTTTATTGTTTAAACAATTGAAGTTGTAATTTTCAAGTTCTAGTTCTAGGCTTAGTTCTAAGTGACAAGAATAAGCTATGAAGCATGTCTTTCAAGTTCAATTTTTTTTCTTCAGATTTGTTTTCTCAAGTACTAGAAATTTCAGATTTGGTTTATTTCAGATCTGGTTTTTAGTACTGGCAGTATCTCAAATCGATCAAGTTTTCAGTTCAAGGGTTGAAGTTCAAGTAAGTAGAGAAAACAAATCTGAAGAAAAAAAATTGAACTTGAAAGATATGCTTCATAGCTTATTCTTGTCCCTTAGAACTAAGCCTAGAACTAGAACTTGAAAATTACAACTTCAGTTGTTTAAACAATAAAAATAAAAGACTGAATAAAAAACAAAAGTGCTTGCATTAATTGAATAAAAAAAACTTACAAAAGTGTTTAAAACATAAACCTAGAATTAGAGCTAGAGAAAGAGAAAACTAGAGAAAGAGATAGAGCAACTAAGAAAAAAACTTAGAAGAAGAATGAAGTGCCTCCTCCCCTTGTGTTAATTCTATTATATAGAGAATGGGGGAGGGAAAGCTAACGATTTTAGCTTCTAAAAAAAAAGATATTTTTTTATCTTGTTGATGAAGTGGAGAGAGAAGAGAGAAAACGTGTGGAGAGAGATCTCCCATGATTTTCTTACATTTTTTTTCCTATTTTTTCTCTTCTTGTGCAAGAAACCCCCTTTGGCCGATTTTTCTTGCTTGGATTTGGACAATATTCTATTTTAATGGGAAATTCTATTTTCTCTCTCTCTTCTTCAAACTTACGTAGAACCATTTTGGCCGACCTCCTTTAAGTGATGAGTAGGAGAGAGAAAATCTTCTAAAAAAAACCTCAACAAAATGGCAACTAAGAGGTTTGAACTTGAGACCTCCTATTAAGCAAGAGATTTTGCACTCCACAATTCACCAACTACGCTAGGTAGTTACCAAAAACGAATCTTCAATCACTTAAGGATGTGGTCCATCGATCCTTGTTGGCATTTGGAATATTCCTTATACCCTTAAGACAATTGCAGATGGGCTGGTTCTGCATCTCGGTTCAGTTCTGATCCATTATTTTTTTTCTGGCCCGAAAAGAATAATCACTTGTATGGTTGACCAAACGAATGTGTACTTGTAATTGAACACGTCCATCAGAATTTCATCCTCTTCGCAACCATGAAAGGAAATAGGATCTCTTTACGTGTAAAATTGGAGATATAGCACCTGATAGTCCTTAAGGCCTTAAAATTATAAAACCTGCAAAAAGAGAGTAAAACCTAAGGTAGCTCCATTCTAAATATGCAAAATGCATGTTTTATTACACTAGATTTCACACATAAATGTGCTCATCAGAATTCACCCACACTTAGACTTTGCTAGTCCTCGAACAAAACAAAAAGAAAAAGAATAAAAAAAAAACCCTAACTCACTTTTGTAGGAATCACGGTTGCACTTAGCATGTGCAACAAGCCTTTAAACCTCTAGGTCACCCCTAGTGGACGAGTTGTATCTCGTGGGTGTTTGCAGTGAATATACACTCAAAATTCAGAATAAACAAATCCCAAACTTGGCTAAAGGTAAGGGCCATACTGATCTGGAGCAAAGATAATTCCTCTTACAAGGGACCCCCACACTTGAACTTTATTACCCTTTATCAATTCCAGGCACTAGCATATTTCTTAATTTGGAACTCACTTCGTCTCTTCCAAAACATCCTTATCTTAAGACAAAACCACTTGTGAAGAAATAGAGAACCAATGACTAAGGCGTTGGAGTGTTTTTGACCAAACATGTTACCTAGCATTAATAACATTTGCACATTTTTTCTCCTTTTTTCGCTTAATAAACTCTATTCTACTCCACTACTTTTGGCCTGAATGACATGGTGGAGCAAACACCAGACACCTAAGTTACTATGTAGTTTTGCTTTTTACATATGCCCACAAAGACAGTGATGCTAGAGTTCTTTCAGAAGTTTCCTCCCTAGGAATTTCAATCAAGACACCACGCTTCCTGAGGCGCAATGCCCTGTCTAGTTCCAAGGGAATCAACTCTTATTCTTCTTTATACCACATTTCACATTTCATTTAGAATTGTGCATTTGTCAACCCATGCCAAATTAAAAAGAAGGTCTCAACTCCAAATCAAAAGTACAAGGAACCCACAGACTTACATATGGTCCATCACCATAAAATAAGGGTCTCTTATTTTTCAAAAGAAAGTCTCATCTCAAGACACAGGCTTGTTTCTTTCTTCTCAACAGGGTTTTTATACGTTCAAAATGGGTACCTTAATTAAAACTTTTATTTTCATACATCAAGCAACCGAATGGTATGATCATTAGCCAAAAGCCAAAGTAGGACTTCATCCTTAGCAAGCTCAAAAATAAAAAGAAAAACAAACAAAACAAAGTGAAAAAAAACAAAATTGGTTTCCCTCCCCCACACTTAAGTCATGCAATGTCCTCAATGCATGGAAAGAATTAAAAATGAAGACAATGCAAGGGGTCATACCTGATTAAAAGTTAGTCATCAGTGTAAAGAGGTTCATGGAGATCCATGACCTCTTCACTACTAGTATTAGGAAACTCGAGGAACGGTTTCAAACGTTGACCATTAACCTTCGAAATTACCCCTGTTCCTGGATTCAAAATCTCCACAGCCCCATGGGGATATACATTATGGACAATAAACGGGCCATCCCATCGGGATCTAAGCTTACCAGGGAAAAGATGCAATAGAGAATTGTACAATAAGACCTTATCACCAACTGCAAAAGATTTGTACAGAATGTGCTTATCATGAAAAGCTTTGGTCTTTTCCTTGTAAATCCTAAAACTTTCATAGGTATCATTCCTAAGTTCCTCAAACTCAGATAGTTGGAGCCTACGATGAATTCCCGCATCAGACAAATCAAAGTTGAGCTTCTTGATGGCCCAAAAGGCCTTATGCTCTAACTCAACTGGTAAGTGACAGGCTTTCCCATACACCAAACGGTAGGGAGACTGACCAAGATCGGTCTTGAATGCAGTCCGATGGGCCCACAAGGCATCAATGAGCCTAAGGGACCAATCCTTATGGTTGGGATTAACAGTTTGTTCCAAGATTTGTTTGATCTGTCTATTAGACACCTCCACTTGGCCACTAGGTTGGGGGTGATAAGGGGTAGATAACTTATGGGTGATCCCATACTTTTTCATTAAGGCCTCAAAAGGCCGATTACAAAAATGAGTACCCCTATCACTAATTATTGCACGTGGTGCACCAAAACCGAAAAAAATGTTCTCTTTGAGAAACTGGACCACCGCTTTGTGGCCATTAGATTTACAAGGTATGACCTCTATCCATTTAGAAACATAATCAATGACCAAAAGTATGTACAAATTCCCAAAAGAATTAGGGAATGGTCCCATGAAATCGATGCCCCATAAATCAAAGATCTCAACTACCAAAATAGGGTTGAGGGGCATCGTGTTCCTCTTATTGATACGGCCAAAAGACTGGCAGGTGAGACAAGGTCTTGCAAAAATCGAAAGCATCTCTAAAAAGAGGGCCAATAAAATTCGCATTGGAGAACCTTTGCGGTAGTCTTCTTAGGTCCAAAGTGTCCACTGTTGGCAACCCGGCCATGTGGCGGTCATGACGTGGCCAGTTTGGGTGACATGGATGAAAATGATGACATGACAGTGCCCAGTGTCACCGATGAGATAACAGAGCCGCTTGGTATGCATGGAATGGTTTGATACATCCTTAGTATGTGGTGCGGGTTTCTAGGTCAAAACTGGCAAAATTGACTTATTTACACTCGGGGCCATTTTCGGCAGTGAAAATGACATTTTTTGAAGATCACTTCTTCATGAAAATTATAGATTGTAATTTATCTAGTCCAGTGCATCTGATTTTGTCGCATTCCGATAGCGTATGAAGAAGTTACAGCATTTGTGGCATTTGAGGGCAGTTTCGGCATTGAAAATGAATTTTTTAAAGGAAGTGTTCTCTATGTAACAATACGACAAAAATCCAATCTTTCCAACGGTTCTGATTTCATCACGTTCCGATTCCGTATGAGAAAGATGCGTCATTAGAAAGGTCTAGGGGCATTTTGGTCTTTTTACATGGCTGAGTCAGATGATTGAGTCTTCTGGAAAGTCGTAGAGCGTCCAGTTATGGTTCCAACGCACTTCGTTTCATCTCGATCGGATATCGTATGAAAAAGTTATAAGCGTTTCCGTAAAGCCGGTTCGAAAATCCAAACCGAAAATTCATCAGTATGCTCTTGGTGTTGGGTGGATTTTTCGGAATTTATTTTTGAAATTTGAAGGGCTTTTATGTAATTTTGAGATTTTGAAGGTCTAAGTTGATAAGGGGTGTTTAGTATTGGAAATATGAAGGCAGGGGCTTATGTGTATATAAGAGAATCAGAGGGATCCTTAATACACGGCTCAGATTGAGCCACATCGGTCAGATTCAGATCTGACGGTTCGTGCAAGAGCTTGCGTTGAAGATGCTTACCCGAGGCTTGTCATTGGTGGAGTGTATTAGATATGATGGTGTGGCGCCTCACCATATTGAGTCTTGATTGTGTGTAGCGTATGTGCATAGAATCTATAAAGAGATTTTCCATATCTTGATCTGAGCCAATTATATCAGATCGGTTCCGATCTAACGGTCAAGATCGATGGAGCTTTATTAAAGTTAGCCGACAACATACCGTAAAACTCGCTACACCAACCAATCGGTGATCGACAACACGTCTGACAATGTCAGCGCGTACGTCATGATGACGTCATAGAGATTTAAAACCTATGGTTTAGATCTATTGTCTGTTGGTTTAATTAGATGGCTCAGATTAAGAGATACCTTTGATGAGATCTATGGCCAGATCTGCACCGCCGGTGTAGCCGATGCCACCTATACGAAGATTCCATTTCAGGCTATCTCATTGCTCCAACTTCAAATGGTCATATCTCCCTCATTTTAACTCGGATTTGGGTGAACCAAGTTGTTATTTCTTTGTTTTTTCAAACCCTACACTATGGAAGCAAGAAAAATGAGTTTTGAGTAAAGGAAGGCTACAGTTTTGGCAAGAGAAGCTTCCCCCTCTTTGTTGGTCCTTGAATGAACATGAATACTTGATGATAAATGTTCTTAGGCCATTAAAGGAGGTAAAAGAGGTGGTTGAGGTGTGTTAATGATACATTAACTCAAAGCTAAGGAGGAAGAGAAGAAAGCAAGGATGTGTTTACTTTGAAGAGCAAGAAGCCAAGGAGAGAGAGGGTGTGAGCACCAAACTTGTCAGTACAAGTTTCCAGTCATCCCAGGCAATCGGTTGTGAGATTCTCTAACCTTTGATTTACATTATATGCATGTATGTATGTTAGGGTTAGTTGTGGATGAATGTATACATGCTAGGTTAGTTGTGGATGAACTGTAAGCATGCTAGCTAGTTGTGAATGTATATGCTAGGCAGGGCTTGACTGTAAGGCATTGATATAAGCCCAAATTTACTGTATTCTTTATTGAGTGCTTAGTGGGTGCTAAGCACCTGGAGTGGGTGCTCCCGTGTAGTGGGTGCTACACATTGTACCAGCACTGCGAGTGCCATCTCAGCTTCGGCTTGAGAAAATTGGGTGTGGGTGCTCCCGACTGTTGGTGCAGTCAAAAGTAGTGTATTGAGTAGGTACGAAGCCTTTACAGGCACTACTCCGGGGATGTAGGAAAATTGCCGAACCTCGTAAAAACCCTGTGTTGTGGGTGCTTGTTGTTTGCATTTTATATTGAAGTGTGTGGAATGTGAAATGGGTGTGCACACTTGGAAGTGCCTATGAGAGGTTGGGTGTGCATACGACTGTGTGCAAATAGAGACAAGTATATCAGGTTTTTCTTGGCCAGACATCAGACAGGTTTTAGGGGATCGGAATTAGACTCACTGATTCACCCCCCTCTTAGTGATTGTCGGGTTACAACATCCACCACATGCATGATCATGACAAAGAGAGAATGGAATGTTGCTCATGATCAGGAACACATCGTCAGATAATCTGATCTGGACATATCTTAAACAAATAAGAATCATCTCAGAAAAAATGCTTAACTTGGGAATAAAACCTATACTTATCTTGGGTGGACCAGTGATTAGGAGTCACACCTGAAACTAAGAAGTTGACAATGTCAGCAAACCATGGTTCACTGGTCACTGCAAATAACTGTTCATCTGGAAAGTTCTCGTTGACTGGAGAATCGACAATCAAGGAATTTGGAAGCCGGGATAAATGGTCTGTAACTAGGTTTTCAACTCCTTTCTTATCCCTAATTTCTAAACCAAACTCTTGCAAAACTAAAACCCACCTAATGAGACGGGCTTTGGCATCCTTCTTCTGAACTAGGTATCTAAGAGCAGAATGATCAGTATACACCACCAAATGTGAACCAACTAAGTAAGACCGAAACTTTTCTAATGCAAACACAACAGCTAAAAATTCTTTTTCAGTGGTTGTATAATTGAGTTGTGTATCATTTAAGGTCCTACTAGCATAGTAAATGACAGTGGGCAACTTATTAATCCTTTGACCCAAAACTGCTCCTATGGCAAAATCCAAAGCATCACACATCAGTTCAAAAGGTTCAGTCCAAACAGGTGGTTGAACAATGTGTGCATTGGTCAACTCCTTCTTAAGTTGTTTGAAGGATTTTAGGCACTCTTTAGAAAACTCAAAAGTTTGATCTTTGATAAGTAATGAAGTGAGAGGTTGGGCTACCTGACTAAAGTTCTTAATAAACCTTCTGTAGAAGCCAGCATGCCCTAGAAAAGACCGGACATCCTTAACAGATTGAGGAGGTGGTAAATTATCAATTAAATCCACTTTCACTCTATATACTTTAATTCCCTCATTGGATATTACATGGCCTAAAACAATACTAGATTTAACCATAAAATGGCATTTCTCCCAATTCAAAACCAAATTCTTAGATATGCACTTTTTTAAAACTAGAGAAAGATGATGAAGACATTCAGAATAGGAATTCCTATGAATTGAAAAGTCATTCATAAATACTTTTAAGAATTTTTCAACCATGTCAGAAAAGATGCTCATCATGCATCGTTGGAACATAGCAGGGGCATTGCAAAGCCCAAAGGGCATACGCCTGTAAGCAAATGTTCCATATGGGCATGTAAAAGTGGTCTTATGTTGGTTCTCTAAAGCAATTGGGATCTGGTTATAGTTGGAATATCCTTCAAGAAAACAATAGTATCCATGTCCAGCTAACCTCTCTAACATCTGGTCAATGAATGGCAATGGGAAGTGATCCTTCTAGGTTGCCACATTAAGTTTCCTATAGTCTATGCTCACTCTCCACCCTGATTGGACACGGGTTGGAATTAGTTCATTATTGGCATTGGGAACTACAGTCACACCAGACTTCTTAGGCACTACGTGAACTGTGCTTACTCATTGGCTGTCAAAAATAGGATAAATTATTCCATGATCCAAGCACTTTAGGATCTCTTTCTTAATGGCTTCCATCATCACTGGGTTAGCTTTTCTTTGGGGTTCTATGGATGGTTTGGAATCCTCCATAAGATGTATATGATGTTGCACAATAGACGGGTTTATACCTTTGATATCAGCTATGGTCCAACCTAGGGCTTCCTTATTGTCCTTTAACACTTTAAGTAACTCCTCTTCCTGGCTAGAAGTCAAATTTGAAGAAATTATTATAGGAAGAGTCTGGTCAGGCCCTAGGAAAGCATAACTCAAATTAGATGGCAACTCCTTAAGATCTAGCTTAGGGGGCTCAACTATAGAAGGTTTGGGAATAGAATTAGAAAGGGGTCCTAAGGGCTCCACAGGTGTATGAAGACTGAAGATTTCAGAAAATGAAGTTTCACTATTATCATCCAACTCATCCATACACTCTTGGAATTCTGAATCAAAATTAATATCAAAGTTGGTAATTAAATCATTAGAAAAATCCAGAATATGTTAAACTCAGCAGTTTGGTTGCCAAAAAAAAACCTTAGGAAACCATTCCGGCAATTGATTAATGCATTATTGGTAGCCAAGAATGGTCTTCCTAAAATTATTGGGATCTCATCCTTGGTTGAGAAGGGCTTGGTATCTAACACAACGAAATCAACAGGAAAAATAAATTCCCCTACCTTTAGTAAGACATCCTCAAATATCCCTTCAGGAATCTTAACAGACCTATCTGCCAACTGAAGAGTAGTTCCAGTGGCTTTCAATTCTCTCAATCCTAGTTGCTTGTACACATGGTAAGGTAAAAGATTCACACTTGCGCCAAGGTCAAGTAAGACATGCTTAATGTAGGTATTGCCTATGACACAAGCTATGGTAGGGCTCCCTGGATTCTTATACTTGGTTGCTATAGGCTGAGTAATTATGGAACTAATGTTACCTGCTAAGAATGCCTTTTTGGGTACACTAGTGATACATTTGTGAGTACACAAATCTTTCAGTACCTTTGCATAGGCGGAGATCTGGGATATGGCATCTAAAAGAGGGATGTTCACTTCTACCTTTTTGAAGACTTTTAAAATTTTATCTATGGAAGCAGTCTTCTTTTTGTTTACCAAACGATTAGGAAATGGGACAGGATGAACATAAGGACTGTTAGGGATTTGCCCTTGTTCAGAAGAATCATTTTTGGTTTCCTCAACCAAATCATCTTTAGTTTCAGAAAAATCTTTAGGTTCATCAGACGGACTTGGAACAAGAGGCACACTTGTGTCCTCAATTGAAGGAGAGTTAACAGGAGTAATAGATGGGGAAGATTTAGGAACGCTCTGTTGGTACCCTTTACCACTCCTAAGGGCATAAACAACATTACATTGGTTAGAGGGCCCTTGTTGGGTATGACCTTATACTATATTCAGTGGTGCATTAGTTGGTCCTTGTGAACTAACAAGTTGATGATGCCTAGGGTTAGGTTCTGGTTGACTGGGTAAAGTTTCCTTCTCCCTCTCACGCATAATTGAGACAACTTGGGTAAGTTCTCTCGTAAGATTTTGATGGCTTGTCATGAGGAGGGCTATATTATTTTTCAAGTCACTTATTCTACTTGCCTCTCCAGTGTTGGTAAACCCAGGGGGTTGCTGATAAGATGATAGGAGAGGGGCCCTAGGAAAACTAGTCTGAGGTCCTACATTTGACCTAGAAAAAGTATTTTGGGGAAAAGATTGTTGTGTAAAGGGAGGCCTTTGGGGTCTAGGTTGACCTTGATTATGGAAATTGGAAGGCCCTGCTTGGTTGCCCTGATTTCAGGAGAAATTTGGGTTATTTCTCCATCCTGGATTGTAGGTGTTACTATATGGATTATTCTGGTATATGGCATTAACACTATCATTAGAAGTGCCCCTAGAGGTGTTGGGGCATTCTTCTATGACATGTCCAGGGGACTGGCACCAAGCATAAATCTTAACCAAATTGATTGATGATAGCTCTCTTGGAACAATAGCCTCAATCCTCTTGATTAAGCTATCCAAATGGGTTTCCTTGGCTACTATCCCATCCACAAAATATCCTTTCCCTCCTATGGTTCTTTCACTCTCTTGGGTTGATTCCCACTCACGGGTTTTGTCAGCTAAGTCAAGTAAGAATTCCCATGCCTTTCCTTCATCTGTTAAGGATGTGAATCCCTCAGGGCTCATAGACTCTATCATTTGTTTAGTTGGGTAATCAATACCCTCATAAATTATTTGACATAAATGCCATAGGTCTAGGCCATGGTGAGGGCATTCTTGGAGTAGATCCTTGAATCTCTCCATAAGTTTGGAAAAGGACTCACTAGGCTTTTGCCTAAACTGAAGGATATCACTTCTAAGCTTATTGGTCTTGTGAGTTGGAAAAAACTTCTTAAGGAAGACAACTGTGAACTGTTCCCATGAGGTTATGGAATTTGTGGGTAACCCATACAACCACTTCTTAGCTTGGTCTTTCAATGCAAAAGTGATAAACTTTTTTTTTATGAACTTAACATAAAAAGAATGGATAGCGTACCCACCTAACACTCATGCGACAGAAAACTACCTACAACTAGAGTAAGACAAGCACAAAAGAATGGATAGCAAAACTTTTTTTTTTTTTGGCTTTTTGGAAGCTTACCGGCAGGGATCCGGGGTTGCTCAAGTCAATTCCTGAGGTACTTCTATAGGGCGAAACCTGTCTTTATCATACTGTGAGGCATGACGACCTCCACCAATACAACTATTATTGCAAGTTGTTCTTCTCAGGAATTCAATAAAAGAAAAGGAAAAACAAAACAAAGCAAACAAAGCACTTCGATTTACCAAAAGAAAGCGAAAAGTCTCCCCGGCAACGGTGCCAAAAATTTGTTTGAGATTTTAAAATGTAACCGCAAGCGTACGGATCAGTGTAGCTACGGGTCGAACACAGGGAGAGCAGCCACTTTATTTTTTTGCTTCTTGTAATAATGCGAAAGTGAACCGATTAATGATTGTGATCTAATTCTAACTACCGTGCCAAACATTTGTATCTAAAATAACGTCCTAATCATTCGTCATCTAAGAATTTAAAGATGCAAGCCATGCAATTAAAATTAAATAAATAAATAACTGAAAATAAACACCCCACGCAATTAAAAAGCAATGAAGGAAAAAAATGCTGAAATAAAAATAAAGTAAAAGAAAGGGGATAAAGCTAGAGAGGGACTCACAAGTAGGTTTCTCTATTTAGGCCGAGGGATGCATCATAATATAAACTTCCCTACTTGATCAGAGAGTCACTCTTACAAGGGTTACTCTACTTGGCTTTAGGGAAAATGAGACAATTAAAATAAAAATAATAAAATGATGGTTCTATGACTTGGAGGGGCAAAGCCAACACATACACTAGCCATGAATAGGGGGAAAGGGATAGTAATAATATAACGACTGAAATTAAAATCCTAAATTAATAAAGAAAGGGTAGTCAGAAGAGGGAATGAGAGGGGGGAGAGAAGACTACTGAAGGAGCCTACTTACTTGAACTTCAACCCTTGAACTGAAAACTTGATCGATTTGAGATACTACCAGTACTAAACACCAGATCTGGAATAAACCAAATCTGAAATTTCTAGTATTAGAGAAAACAAATCTGAAGAAAAAAAAATTGAACTTGAAAGACATGCTTCATAGCTTGTTCTTGTCACCTAGAACTAAGCCTAGAACTGGAACTTGAAAATCACAACTTCAATTGCTTAAACAATAAAAATAAAAGACTGAATAAAAAACAAAAGTGCTTGCATTAATTGAATAAAAAGAACTTACAAAAGTGTTTAAAGCATAAACCTAGAACTAAAATTAGAGAAAGAGAAAACTAGAGAAAAAGATAGAGCAACTAAAAAAAACCGTAGAAGAAGAATGAAGTGCCTCCTCCCCTTGTGTTAATTCTATTATATAGAGAATGATGGAGGGAAGCTAAAGATTTTAGCTTCTAAAAAAAAAAGTATTTTTTTTTATCTTGTTGATGAGGTGGAGGAGAGACAAGATAGAGAATTGTAGGAAGTAGGGAATCTCTAACGATTTTGCTTCCTTTTTCCTTCTTTTTTTTAATTTTTTTCTCTCTCTTCTTCAAAAGTGGGCATCATCTTGGACGATTTTTTTAATTATTTTTTTCCTTTTCTATTTTTTTCCCCTTTTTTCTATTTTTCTCTTTATTTCCGTATTTCTCTCTCCTCTTGCGTAAGAAACCCTATGGCCGACCTCCTGATGAGTAGGAGAGAAAATCCTCTAAAATAAAAACCTCAACAAAATGGCAGCTAAGAGGTTCGAACTTGAGACCTCCTAATATGCAAGAGATTTTGCACACCACAACTCACCAACTATGTTAGGTAGTTGTTGTTACCAAAAACGAATATTCAATCACTTAAGGATGTGGTCCATTGATGACCAAACGAATGTGTACTTTTAATTGAACACGTCCATCTTGCTCAGAATTTCGTCCTTTTCGCAACCATGAAAATAAATAGGACCTCTTTACGTGTAAAATTGTAGATATAGCGCCCGATAGTCCTTAAGGCCTTGAAAATATAAAACCTGCAGAAAGAAAGTAAAACCCAAGGTAGCTCCATTCTAAATATGTAAAATGCATGTTTTACTACCCTAGATTTCACACATAAATGTGCTCATCAAGGATCCATTCCCACTAGAATAAGAGATGGCACTAATGGATTAGGATCTTTTGGTGAGAATGTTTCGCCAAATCTAGGAGGAATTGGGAGAGGGGGAAGCAATCCAGAGGGAGTCATTTTTAAGAGGGGAAGAGTAGACCCAAGATACCGATATGCTATTCTTCTTGGAAACAATCTTCCAGATGAGCTTGAGGATGCTTGCAGAATTAATATCTTGATCTTACACAGGCCTAGACCACCCTCAGATTTGGGAAGGCAGATCTTATCCTAGCTTAGGGAGTGGAGGAATTTGGAGGAATCAGATCCTTTCCAAAGAAAAGATGAGAGGAGAGGTTCAATATCCTTCAATGCCATCTATTTTGATGTCTCCACCAAACTCGGTTGTCTCAAACGGGGCCATATCAGAGATTCCCTTAGGAATACACATATTGTTGTTGCTTTGGGCTTCCTTGTTTCTATTTTAGATCCCCCCTCACCCTTGATGGTTGTATCCCTAGCTGTTTAGCTTGTTTGCTTGGTTTAGTCCCCCCTCCCCGGTGGTTTCATCTAGGGGTTTGTCCTTTGTAGCTTGATGCCTCCCCCCTTCTTTCCCCCTTGTACATTTTCCCCTTGTGCAATTTAATTGCAGAAAAAAACGAAGAGCAATGACATTCTCTTGCAACATAGAGCATAAGATCAGGGTTTGGTTTTGTCTGTTTCTTTGTTTTTTTTTTTTTAATGGGGCAACCGTAGCATCAACATTTTTTCTGTTTTTGTTCTTGTTAGAAACCGGAATCTACGCAATCAAACCAAGAGGAAATAAGGAGAAAGAGAGAGAAGAATAAAGAAAAGAGAAGCCACCAAAGTGTGGAGAGAGGCAGCCTGCGGTAGTGTTAAATTGTGTCTATCACATATATATATATATATATATATATGTAGATATATGCACTAACAAAGGGTTTGGTTAGGGGACTAAAATACATTTGTTAGAATATATATTTAAGTGTGTTGCAAGGGCACTAGGGTACTTTCCCCCTTCCACCAACCCTATTTAGAGTGGGGCGGTGGAAGGGGGTCATAGTTGTAATTGGGGTATAACTTGATGGGGGTCATAGAGTTGTAATTGAGGTATAACTTGTGGTTCTTATATGACTCTTTTTTTCTTATTATAAATAAAAGGGCTTATGTGATCAGTTAGATCACTGAAGCATTCTACCCTAATTTGGCTGTTAAGTATATGCTGCTTAAAACATGTTTAATAAGCACTATTTTACCCCCTTCAGAGAGAACTTTGGCTTTCCAACCTTCCTCTGAATCTTCTCAATGTAGATCCATAAAATATTCATAACGAGCACGCCCTTTGAAGATTGAAGCTCCTAAGTAAAACAAAGGGAGCTTTTCCCGCTGGAAGCCTGCTGTGCTGAATGATAGATGCCCTAGCAGGAAATGCTTATCTGAAAGGATGAAAGAGCTCTTTTCATTGCTGACTTGTTGCCCAGAGCCACTTTTCTGATATAGGTTTTTTTCAGCCTTCCCTTTCTCTTCTTCCCAAATCGCAAGCCTCCATCCCTTCTTAACCTCCACCGTCTTCTCCTCCTTTGTCTCTCTAATTCCCCATATGACGGCACTAATGAGGTGATTCATATGAATTTAGTTGCTGCCACATTCCTCATTGTTTTAAACCCTAAAACTTTGGGAGTGAGCAATTGGAGTACTACTTTTTCCCTACTTATAGTTGTTTTATGACTCTCTTTTGCTTATTATAAATAAAGGGCTTTTGTGATCAGTTGGATTAGTCAAGCATTCTAGCCTAATTTGGCAATTTGGCTGTTAACAACCTTTAACCTTAATTATTACAATAATAAACAAGAAACTAATAAGGAACTGAAACCACAAGGTCAAAACTAGCCCTAGAACTTCAACATTCTTCCTCAAGCTGGAGCATATAGATACACCATACAGCAATTGCAAAAACTAGCGGAAAACATAGTTATTAAGGCGTCACCAAGGCGCTAGTAAGGCGATGCCTAGGCACTGAGGCGGCTCAAAGGGTCCAAGGCAGCAGGGTGCCTTAGAGACAACATATAAGGCAATCGCCTTATGTGGTAAGGCGCTATAAGGCGACGCCTTATACGCCTTATGATGCCTTTTAACCAAGGCGGACGCCTTATGTACATTTTAGAATTTTTAATTTTTGTAAACAAATTTAGATAGATTCCAAATATCAATTTGTGATTGGTTGGTGTATGGCCTTGAATGCACTTGAGATGCATGGGATCAAGGCTACTAACAACTCAAGTACTCAACCAAAAAAGAAAAAACAAAACAAGATTCACTCAGAAAGGGTTTTGAGTCAAGGGTTTACAAGGAACTGAAGAAGAATAACCAGGCGACCTTCCTCCTTCAATCTTGCTCCGGTGGTGACTGTTCTTCTCTGGCAGCGGTGAGGGTTACTCCGGTGAACAATCGTACCCCCCTCTACAGGTATGTTTTTGGTCCTTTTTTTTCCCTCCTTTCTTCTCCCTTCTTTCTTCTTCATTCTTCTTCTGTTCTTCATACGATACCTGTTTTTTTTCTTCTTCTTTTGTTCTTCAGTTCTTCACGCTTCTTCAACCTACGGTGAACTCTGTACCTATCTTTTTCTTTTTCTTGTTCTTCTTTCTTCTTTCTTGTTCTTGTTCTTGTTCTTGTTCTTGTTCTTCTTCTTCTTTCTTCTTCCTTTGTTCTTCAAACAAAGTACCTTTTTTGTTTTCCTTCTTCTTTCTTCTCCCTTCTTTCTTCTTCTGTTCTTCATTCTTCTTATGTTCTGTATATGATACCTGTTTTTTTTTTCTTCTTCTATTCTTCACTCTTCTTCAACCTACGGTGATAGCTCTGACTTGTCTTTTTTTTTTCTCTTATTTTCTTCTTTCTTCCCTTCTTTCTTCTTTATTTTCTTTTGTCATTCTTGTGGTTCTGTTTTTAATTCAATCTACTGTTTTGGTTTGATTCTTAATATTACTAAAGAGTGAAGACCTAAGGTTAGTGTTACAAGCCAATTACTACATAAATATGAGGCTATTGATTTAAAGAAGATCTTATTTTCTCTCTAGTATGAGGCTACTATTTTTTTTGTTGAAAATATATTACTATCTGCTATGTTCTTTGGAAAACCAGATTGGATGAATATGCTTATAGCCTTATATGCAGCTCTTTATTATTGCCTAGTGCCTTCCATTTATTTGGAAAACCAGGTTGGCTTATGTATTATTGCATTGGTATGAAGTATGAGCCTTTAATCTTTATTTAGCATATGAGTAGTAGGATTCAACTAGGATTTGAGTAAAATAGAATGGTTGTATAAAAAAATAACATAGTAACATTTTATTCAATAAGGGGACCCCTTATGTCCCCCCTATCGCCAAAGCGCTCCGAAAGACCCTCAAACGTCTCGTCGCCTCACCGCCTTAATAACCTTGGCGGAAAATACAGACTCAGTAAACATGTCAGCTAAGCTGATTTGAAGAGGAAATACACGAAGTCTCAACTAGCTTCTTCAACACCGCATCTTGAACAAAATGACAGTCCACCTCAATGTGCTTGGTCCATTTGTGATAGACTAGATTTCTGCCAATATTATATATAGCTGCTTGGTTGTCATAATCAATCTTTATGGGCGTAGGCACAGGAAAACCCATCTAAAAAAGGAAAGATCTGAGCCACATCAGCTTTGTAGTAGTTTGAGCCATGGCTCTGTACTTTGCTTTAGTACTTGACCTGGTGATTGTTGTTTGTTTCTTGTTTTGCCATGTAACCAAATTACCCCCAACAAACATATAATATCCTGTAGTTGATCGACAATCGCTGGCCGATCCAGTCCAATCAACATCTGAAAGGGCAACTAACTCCATATACTTATTAGGGCTATAAGTCAACCCTTTACTATGGGCACCCTTTAACTTACAAAGGATCCATACAGCTGCATCCCAATGAGCTTTTTAAGGAGATTGCGCATCGGTGCATATCAGTAGTGTATCGGTGTGTTTTGGTTGCGTATAATTTTAAAATAGTGTGTTCTATAGGGATCGACCAATACCGATACGTATCAGCCAATACGATATGGATGCTTGTACATATGAAATGAGTACTTATTTGCTTGGTCGATGACTAGTCTGAAATGACATTTTAATTGCTCTGAATCTGATGGATCAAATGTACTTTTTTTTTTGGGTGTATATCTGTGTATGCATCTCCTTGACACTTAATTTCTCCTTGTGTTCATGCTGTCTTTGGACTGAAACTAAACAGCATAAAGCCTCAAATAGAATGTAGAGAGTATCTTGAAGTAGATGAAAACATTTGTTTCTTGAGTTTTTATTTTCATTTTGTACTTGTCATGGTTATGGGTAAATTGGAATCAGTTCTGAGCCTTTGATATTTGTTTTCACCTATTTTTAGGGTACTATATTATTGAATTTTTAGATTTATGCTTTTATTTCTGATGTGTTTGTGTTTTCACCCAGTCCATTTATTTTTTCAGGAATGTCAATGCAGTTGATTGGTTTGCAGAATCAAACATCTGATTTTTCTAAAGCTGGGCTTTCCCAAATTGATGCAAATTGCACTACTTTGGGAGTACAAAAGAGTAGGGAGCATGCAGTAAAAATAAATGTTGCTGAAGAAACTAGTTTGGAAGGTTGCAGCGAGGATGTTGCTATCAGTGATGATTGTGAAGTTTTATCTGCTGGAATACCTGTCCAGGTTGAGGGCCAAAATTCTGAAGAGCATGCTAGTGTAGAGGGTGAGGCTGTACTGGTGACAATTGAAGGTGAAGCACAAACAACTTATATGGACTCATCAAAAGATGGACAGTTGGAGGAAATAAATACCATGGAAATAGACAGAGTTGATGATGGAATTTCTGATGTAGTGGGTCATGCTGCCACTCCAGGGGCTAAGCTAGCAGTGCCCTCTGGTCCTCCCTCTGGAGATAATATTAATATGTTAGCTTGTTCTCTCAAGTTGTCAACTGTGGATAACGGTTGTGGAGCTGAAGTTATTCTGCAGAATGATGAGGAACATTCACCAAAAAACCGGAAATTGGGCCTCCAACCTGATGAAAAGGGTGCTTTAATCATGGGTGGCAATGCCGTCAATGATGTTCATGCCCTTCATATTGTGGAAGTGAATGGCAAAAGTTCAATTTCACCTAAGGCTGTACCTGCTGCAAAGGATGAGTCTGCACTCGTGGAAACTGAAGGTGGCATGTTATCAGAGTTTCCTCAAGACTGCCAGATTGGTGGGGTGGAGAATACTTCCTCCGCAATGGCTGCTACTGAATTGGACAATAGTTCAGTTGATTCCAGGGCTTATGTACAAGTAGATTCCTCTGCCCTCTCCTTTGAAAATATTAATTCTTCCTTGTGCTTGGAAAATGGTGAGCAAACATCTGTCGTTATTGTAACTCATGATCAGAGCATTGGAGGGAATAATGGGCTTTTAGATGAGAATGAAATGAGTTCTGAACAAGCAAGGGATGAAGATGGTGTCACTATCAGCATTGAAGGTGCTGTATTAGAACCTAATGTGGACATGGAAAATGTTTCCTTTCACGGAGGAGAAGATTCTGGTTGTGTGGGTGCCAACCAAAAGAACACTACAGATGCTGAAATCTGCATGTTACATAGTTTTGCTGCTAGAGCTTCTGATGTAAGTGATGCACCTCTGCAGAGTTCTGAATTTTCACATATTGAGTGCATCAGTTAATGGATCTGTCTCATCTAATTTGTTTTACTCTAGTTGATACTTTCATGTAAAGCAAATATCTCTGCATTCTATCCAATTGGGAATGCATAAGATATCTTACCCATCTTGATCTGATAGTGTATGCTCCACATTTATGTGCACTTTTTCCTCCAAACTACTTCATGGAAACATTTTCTTAACCTCCGAACTACATGCTCCACTTTTGTACATCTATACATGCATGCATTTATAAACACTGGAATACAGTTTTAAACACTGGCGTACACGTGTTTACAGCTGGTTGTAACCACAAAGTTCCCACCTCTGGAAACTTCAACATAAATTAGGTTTGCTTCCATTTTTGACCTGTTGATGCATTTAATTTACTTTTGTACATGCATGCTTTTATAATTAAATTGCATATTTACTGTTAAAATATGTCTTTTATCCTAGGTGTTTGATGATATTATAATCATTTGGTTGTCGATGAGCTTATGGATTCTTGTGAATGAGTCGGTTTTTAATTTGAAAGGCTTAAATATTTGTTATTTGGGAAGGTTGTCAATCTTCTGTCCTTTGTGGCTTCAACAGAGTTTGAGCTAGAGGGTTATAAAGGTTTTAGGGCTTTGTTTGGGATCTATACTTGCTTCTGTTTACATAGTTCTCATAGTGAAGAACAAATTTGTATCACATTCCATGGACATATTATTGAACTCACCACGTCATTGAGTGCAGGGTGGGGTGATGCAATGACTAAAAAAATTCTTCATTCAAGGAGATGAACTGGTCAAGTGGCACTAGTAGGAAAGACAAACACACAAACATACATGCAACAATCCACAAGAAGCAACCACAAGACTAGTCAACTAGATATACATGTTTCACCAATGGGGCTATGTCCACGGTGCAAATGGCTTCTTGGACTACAATCCAAATCTAGCACGAGTATAATGCACAATGCAATTTAAGTAGCATCAACCCCCAAGTTTATGTAACACCAACTACAAAGGAGCAACAAGCCCTCTATCAATCATCCATTAGATAGATACAATGATATGGTTTAGTTGGCTTACACGGATATCCCCAGTATAAACACAAATTTGACTGAGGTATATTTATCAAACACCGTACCTACAAATCTACAATCAAGTATTCTTGTTCTTTAGAAAATGAAAGACAAGTGAGTTACCTTCAAGTAAGATGAGTACCCTTCTTCACACACAGTTGTCCTCTTCTCTTTTTCACTATCAAAGCTTCAATCATGGCTTCACAAAAGGTTTGAACACACCTTGAAGCTTTTCAAAAAACCCATTGCTTGCTTAGAAACTTCTCTGTAATGTCCTCATCCCTTATTAGTACTTTTTCATCTTCACTAATGCATCTGACAAGGTTGAAATCTCTACTCTTCCTTTCCCTCATTTTAGCTATTTTATAGATACATTTTCCCTGCTTCATTTGTGTTCAAATTGTTATTAAGATTCTCATATTTCTTTGCACCTTACTTTTCCCACAATCTTCTTAGCTTCATTTCTAGCAAATTTATTCCTTTTTAAGTCCTCTTCATCCTTAGTTTATGTAGCTCCCACTACAAAGGAGCAACAACCTCTCTATCAAGCACCCACTTGATACTTGATAGTTACAAGGACATGGCTATGTTGGCATTCAAGGATATCTCCAATATAAGCACAAAATTGACTCAGGTATTTTTTCTTGCACCTTACCTACAGTTAAGTATACATGTTCTTGAGAAAATGAAAAACAATTGAGTAACCTTCAAGTAAGATATCTACCCTTCTTCGCACACATTTGTCCTTTTCTTGTTTTCATTATCAAACTTCAATCAAGGCTCCACAAAGGTTTTAACACATCTTGAAGTTTATCATGAAACACCTTACTTGCTTGCAAACCATTGAAGCTCACACAAGGATGCTTGAAGAATCCCACTCAAGATGATGCTTGGGAGCTTCAAAGATGACTTCAAGGTAGTCTCTTCTCCTCTTCTCTCCTTTCTCTCTTAAAAACTCATCTAATATCTTCTTCTGATGTATATCTCTCTTATTTCATACTCTCCAACTTCCTTATAATGCATGACACTTTAGAAGAGAATCAACCTCGTAGGGCCCACCCGGAAGGACATCCATCTCTGTTTTGCCATTTGCAGTACTCAGTAAAGCAACCATAAACTTATTTCCTGAGATTGACCTGATTCTTGATCCAAATTAAAGATTACTTGAAGGGCTACAACTACTTGAAGGGCTACAACTTTCATGTCTTGAGTTTTGACCTAGGATGAGGGCATGAGGTTCAAAAATAGTGTTTGGTTTGCTCGTTCACTCCCTCCTCCACCTATACTCTTCTTCTTGAGCCAAATTAAAGATTTCTTGAAGGGCTACAACTCTCTCCCTCTCCCTTTACTCTTCTCACTCCCTCCTCCACCCTTCTCCTTTTCTTCTTCTCTCTTTCTCCCTCCCTCACTCCCTCCTCCACTCCCTTTCTCTTCTTTCTTCCTCTGTTCCTAGTGTTTGGCTTGCTCGTTTGGTGTTGTGATTTGGCCTGCCAGCCTGCTAGCCACAACCCCTTGGCTTGCTTTCCTGCCAGATTCCAGTCTTTCTCAGTCAATGGCCGCTTAGGTCGGCTGGCCTTTTGGTTTAGCTTCTTGACAGTTTCCAGTCTAGCCTGGCCTGCTGCCCTGTTGATCGCCACTCCGGTCAGGCCTGCTTTTGCTCTGGTCACTAGCCCCTCTCGGTTGTCCACCCTACGGGATGCTAGACTCGTTTGGTCTATCCGCTCAGCCGCCTGCTCTGCCGGACTTGCTTCCCCTTTGGCCACTCGCCTTGATGGGTTTGCCGGCCGTGGGAATCTTGCCTCCTTTGGTCTGCTGGTCGCAAGCTTTATCCCGATTGGAAGCAGCCACTTCGCCCAGCCCCGCTCGCCTGCTCCTCTGCCACTCATCTTTCAGCTCCTCTTTTTCGCTCAGCCTGTCGCTGCTTGGTCTGCTGCCTCACGAATGCCTGCCCAGCAAGGCCAGCTGTCCACCTGTTCCACTTGGCTCGCTCGGCTTATACTGTTTTGCTGCCAGCTGCATGGCCAATAGCCTATTGGCTGCCAGCCACTCATCCGTTGCCCTCCGAAAGGCTGGCGCCTCTCCGCCATGGCTACCACCTTTGCTGTGCCAGTTGCCTGCTTGGCCGTGGACTTCTGCAAGGCCAGTGCCCCTCCGCTGTGGCTGCCTCCTTCGTTGGGCGGCTAGGAACTGTAGTGTTGAGATTTGATTGTTAGGGTTTGTGGTTCCCTTCCTGGTTTTGACTAGTTTCCCCTTCTCTTCTGTTTAAGCTTCCGGGTTGGGTTGTTGTCCATTTGGGTTTTGTTCCATGGGCTTACTTGCTCTGAAATGGGCATGGTTTAAGCCCGTCTTATAAGTTAACATGGGCCGTCCCATGCGAGCTTGTTCTTGCTTTAGCCTAGTTGGGCATTTGATGTAGCCCTCGTGTCCTTGCCCCCCCCCCCCCCCCTTCTTGGGGCTTTTAATATACATTTTTAATTCACCCAAAAAAAAAAATTAATTAGTGGATCAAGGAAAATTTTGAGCTACTTGCACAATCATTATTTGCAAGGATTAGATAATTTTCCCTTTTTTAAAATTAATTTCCCTTCCCTTCACTAGCAAACAGATAGAGCCTTCGGTTTCCTCTGTGAAATCTTGGTTAATAGATGCCATGGATCACCATGTATTCACTGTTGGTAGACCATCATAAGGTTTCAGATAGTGTCACAAACCACCAACCTATGAAAATAATCAAAATGGGAAAGACTCATATGAGTATATGATTTTCTCATTGTCTGATAGCAATGTGTAAGATGCATTTCATACACTAACCCACTGGAAGACCATCTATTACCACACAACTATGAGATTGTTTGATCTATTGAAAGACTTTTTTCTTTCACAAGCAACTTGGTTGTCTCCGACATCACCCTGTCCATGACTTCCTTAGGAATAGGTTGATGGTCACTTCTTGAGGGCTCCCACCGCCCATCATCTCCCTGCCTGATGTATCCCTTCTCCTAGCTGGGCAATTGGTCCCCTTTTTGTTTAGCCTATTTTGAGGTCTTGCTCCTTTTTCCCCTCCCTCTTTCCCCCATTGTATATTCTTTTCCTTGGTAATGAATGAATTTATTCACCCAAAAAATATATATTCTTTTTTTTTGCATATCTGCTAAATAATTGCATTTCTTGTTTTTCTGCAGGTTTTTGAGGATGTAATAGATGAGAATGATACAGGTTAGTGTCTTTAGTTTTCTTCTTTCTCCATCCCCCTTTTCTTGTTTCCTGTCAAGAGTGATATCATTGATCTTGTTTTTTCTTGCAATTTTTGATATCATTCTCCTGATATTGGTTTCCATGGGCTATTTTATTGAATTCTTCCCTTTTATTTGATTAAATTATTATAATCCATTGATGAGGCATGTCATCTGAAAGAATTATAACTATTGAAATATAAACTCATCTATTTCTGTGATTCTTTCTCCCTTTTTTATGAGAGAAAGGTGAGAGTTTTTGTATTTATATTTAAAGAAAAAAGCCGTCTATACTCTTGATGCTGAGTTTGCGAGTAGAGCTCTTAAGGCTCTCTTTGGCATACTTTATATTTGCTATTATCTGTTTATGAGTAGTCAATTATGATAATAGATTACGGGCTATAAACAATAACCGTTTGGTTACTACTAGGCATAATAGATTATATAATGAAAAATAGGTTTGGTATGCCTAGTGCATAATATATTATGTAACATTGAGTATCTTATTATAGACATGCTTTGTACGAAGTACTTACATTTGAACGTAGGGATCCACACAATGGTAGGATCCACCTCATACTTTTTTTTTTCCCCTTACCACTTGGCCAATTAGAAACAGAATGAAACTTGATATGTTAGGAAGGGACCCAAAAGGAAATAGATTGATTTTTAAAGCCTTTCTCCTTCACCTTCCCTTGTTCTTCACATGATTAATTTATGGATCAACACACCCATCCAATCTCCATGTGACTTGAGACTTAAGTCTCTTGATCGCTTCAGATCCTTATCACTTGGAAACAAAGATTGTAACCATCTGTGATGATTATGTATATATTCCTTGTGGCCGGCTGAGGACGGAGTAGGAAGAAGGGGGCCCAGAGGGGGGAGGGGTAATAAGCGGTGAAGGGTAGAAGACTCAATGGGATTAAGAAAATAGGGTTGAGAGATGGAGGTGGCGTGAGAAAGGGATAAGGTTTCAGCGGATGGAGAGACGAGGTGCTATGGCAGAAGTGTGAGGAGTAGAATTGGATGGAGGATAGGGATTGATGTGGTTTGTCGGGGTGCAAATGGGAGAGGGGGCAGGAGTTCTTAGTAGCAGACCTCAAATGAAGAGGTGGGGCTGCTGGAGACGGGCTTTCCATTATGGAATGGGGGGATCCCAATATTTCAAAGGGATTGTGACTGATGGGGAAAGCACCATGGACCCAAGGTCCGATGGAAGTGTCATCGGAGGCCTTGGAGGAGCAACGAGAGGTTTCAAGGGCTGAAGCAGGCTGCCGGGGAAGAATGCTGACTCAGGCATCTACCATGAGCAGGGAAACAAGAAAGAGGATCCGTAGAAGGGATATGATGAGAAGGGTATAAGGAGCAGCCTTTGGGCCAACCTCTGGAGGAAGCAGAGAAAGAACCATCTCCTTGGGTAGCAGCAAGGCTGCGGGCAGTGACAGTAACCATGGATTGGTGGGCATCAATATCAGCAGGGGGAAGGGGGCATTTCTCAGATTGGTGACCAAATACTTTGCATAAAAGACATTGCGGTGGGATCTAGTCTTAAAGGACTTTTTGGAAAGCATGAACTTTGTCATCCATGTTTGTGACCATAGAGGGAGGAATTGCTTCAGCAGAAGCTTCAACACAAGTACAGGCAAAAGAGAGATGATATTTTTTTCTTGTTCTGGAGTTAGAGAAGAGGGGGATCCCAATGATCGAACCAATTGTGCCAAGGCCTTGAGCACACCAAAAATGAAGAGGGAGGTTGGGGAGGATGACCCAAAGACGGATAGTTTGGAGATCTACTTTGTGAAGCTTGGTATGTTGGTTCCATTGTCTTACGAAAATGGGGTTTTTCCCCACTTGCCAAGGTCCACCTTCAAGGGCTTTGAGTTTGTCATTTTCAAGGGAGAAGTTGAAAAGAAAGATGCTGTTGTTGTGCAAGAAAGTGTCAAGGGAACCAGGGGGTTTCAATTGCTTGGAAAGAGAGGTTTTGTTGATGGGGCAGGGGGTATGCTACCCAAAAAGTGCCCTACTAGGCAGTGTTTCCAATTTTCTATTTCCATAGAGAGGTCAGAAGGGCAAAGGCCCACTTTCTGTTTGTTTACAATAGGGGGGGATGTAGTGGAGGGAGAAGCGGTTGTTGGAGGAATGGGAGTGGAATAGGGAGTTCCAAGGAAGAGGTTCAGAATGGGAAGTAGGGAAAGAAGGGGATTCTGAGGGAAGACAGGAGGGAGATTAGTTGGAGGTTGATGGAGGGTTGAGGGGAGGGAGGAAGGTTTAGTCCGGTCGGGGGGAACCACTGAAGAGGTGTCGGACATCAGGGAAGGCTTATACCAGGTATCAGACATTGTTGCAGGTGGTGGTTGGTCTGGTGGTCCCCTGGAGATATGCTCCTCAACAGCCTGTTTCTTTGACTTGCTAAGGTCCACCTTCAAGGGCTTTCAGTATGTCATGCTAAAGGGAGAAGTTGAAAAGAAAGATGCCGTTGTCGAGCAAGCCTCAGGTTGCTTCTACTAGGTTCGATTTCCAGGCCTATCCAATGACTTACGGAAATAATTTGTCCCAGCTACCCATACTGTCAATAGAAAACCAATTCATTATTATCCTTGTGCTTTGGCAAGATAATCCTAATAACTATTAACCAATAATTAAGTATATGGATATGATTTCGTAAATAGATAATGGGATGGTGTTTTCTGTCCGGGAGCTACCTATGCCCCCCAACAGCTGTGTCTGTCACTCTCCTCACCCCATGTAATGACCTTAATTATACCAAAGGGGGTCTGTGAGTGGGTGTTTCCTGCTTGCGTAGCGTATGCTTCTGGACAGGAAACACTCTCCCGAAGATAATTTAGACTTTCTAAATTTAGAAATTATGACATTCATGATCCTTTTATCATCATAACCTTTCAGAAGATTGAAAACAAATTATCTCTCAATGAATGACTACTTAATATTCATCAATTAAGGGTCTAATAAATATCCCGTCAATCAATGAGAGGAGCTTTGAAAGTGGTCTAATAAATATCATGTCAATCAATGAGAGGAACTTTGAAAGTGTTCTCTTAGTCCCTTTGTTCCCCTAAATAAATGATTTTAAATCAAATGATATATTACTGAACTGTCTACACTCTTCCCCCCACCCCGCCACCCAAAAAAAAAAAAAAAAAAAAAAAAAAAAAAAAAAAAGTGAAAAAAAAGAAGAAAGGTCAAACTATCGAATCAAACCTCTTTTACACAGAGAGCTCTTCCCAGTCTTTATTCCCTTTTGTTTTGTTTTGTTTTTTTTTTTTTTTTTTTGTTCTTGTTATATTTCCTTTATTTAATATCCCTTTCAAATTTATGAGTAACAAAACAAAGATAAGGGAAACTGAAATGTTTTGTTTTTTTTTTTCTTTGTTTTGGTTTCTTGTTATATTCTTTATTTAATATCCTTCAATTTATGAGTGACAAAACAAAGATAAGGGAAACTGAACTCATCTGGGAGTGTGGCCCCTCCGCCAGTGCCCTGGCCAATGAGAGTGCACGCTCGGGTTTCATCTAGGAGGGGCACGGTGGTCATTGCGCACCCCCAGTCTGTGCTTCCGGACAGAGAACACATTTCCTTGATAATCCATTTCCTATCTTGAGAGCAAGTTCAGTTGACATATCAATCTTACCATGCCAAACATATCTCTGCCTTGTCTGTTTTTCTTTCAACAGTTTCCGCTTAACTGAGGCTTTCCTTTCATGCAGAGTTTCTTAATGTAGATGATGATGAAGTGGCTGAAGAAGAGGACAACAATATGCCAAGTGCTGAAGAGTTTCTTGAGAACAGTGGATGGTCTTCCCGTACAAGGTGGGTTCTTTTCTTGATGCTAGACTATGTAAAGTTGTGTTGGACTTCTTCTAGGAAAATACCTGTCACAAAGGCGGACAAAGGAGGCCATGTATGGCTATTTCCTACTGCGTGAGCCAGAGGGGAGGGACTAGGATGTACCAATTTCCCACAAGATGTGATGCATGATTTATGTGAAGGCAGACCTGAAATGGAGTGAGAAGGTTTGGGTAAAGGGAATGAATATTTGACATGGAATGATAAAGGAATGGGTTGGTAGTGCTGAGAGTGTGTTGTCCAGCCCATTTGACATGTTAACCTGCTATCTAGAAAAACTAGAAAGAAACAAGAGAAAGGGGACCTTGGCAGAATTTAGGATGACATTCCCAGACAGTTGAATGTTTTTGGCATGTGGATTGACAAGTAGGTCGTGCTGACCAGGTGATGGCTAGAGAATCCATGGGCCACATTTCCAATTTAATTTCCTATTTCAATTGCCTTGGATGGTTCATGTTGGTCCCTGTTCTCAAAGAGAATTGAGTTTTCAGAAAGAAAATTCAAAGATTTACTTTGACACATTGCAATGTTGGATTGGACTGTAACTAACTCAGCTAGATGATGTGGAGATATCCATGAAATATAAACTTCAATAAGCACTGTGATTACAGTTATCTGGCAGAAATAGCTTATGGTATAGGGCGCCATCTTAGAGTATCAATCTCGGTTCCCCACCCTTAAATAAATGTTATATTATGCTCCCACGTTTCTAAGATGTCTAGATTGGTGATTTGACCTGTGCTTTATATTCATGAGTTGAGGGGTTCACATCTTGTTATTGCCTTTCACGAAGAACTCCAGCTCCAATTATCTCAAATAGTTCTTATGCCATGAATCTAACATAACTAGTAACAAGTCATTGACAGGAAACTAAACATGTCATTGACACAATAAGCGGTGGTGGGTTCACCCCAAGACACATTCTATTTATTAACAGGGCATGCTAGGTGGGATATTTTACCATAATCAGAAAGCAGTCTTATTCTAGCTAAGGCTATTTCAAACTTGCTTGAAGCACAAGCCAGCACGAACTATCACCACCCTCAAAAAAGGGATGACAGTCATCTTGTCTAGTGTTTTTTTTTTTTTTTTTTTTTGCTTGATACAGAAAAATATATTATATTTTACTCCCCTTGCCTTTAAACTCCTCCCAACCCTTCCAGTGAAGGTGGAATTTGATCCCAAGACCATGCTACATCCAGCTGAGGTCCTTCGCAGCTGCACTAGGCGGCACCTTTGATCTTGTCCAATGTTATTTCACCTTTGAGATATCTTGTGCTGATTTACTAGGTTAGGTGACACCATCTTTTGTTTCTTTGACCAACTTGTTATTTATGGCACAATCCAGCATTTGTAGACAATGTCGATTCATCCATCAAGATTCCTTTGAGTGCTCTAATGACAAACAAACAACTCAGGCTTACCCAACCAAATGGGGTCGGCTACATGGTTCTAATTTAAAAAAAAAAAAAAAAAAAAAAGGTGAAAACTCACCTAAATGGAGTTGGCTACATGGATTCTATCCCTCGAATCAGATCTATTCAAGGTCATACTTTGGACAAGACCTGAACTATGTATGCCTTTCCTCACTACTCCTATGGTCATTTTAGGCTTGCCCTTAGCTCTTTTAGCTCTTTCAATCTGAATCAGATCATTCCTTCTTAATAGCGCATCCTTAGGCCTCCGTTGAACATGGCCATACTTCCTCAAACGGCTTTCTCGGAGCTTATCATGAATCGGGGGCAACTTCCAAATCAGCCCTAATATGATCATTCCGAGTGTTGCAATATCTCCTACATTGGCATATAACCTCCTAGCATTTGTTGGTAGAATGTCCATCAGGATTCCTTGTGCGCTGCAATATCTTCTACATTTGTGCACAACCTCTTTTGTACTCTGGCCAACAGCATATTTGAGGCGGATCATGGACAGACATTTCTTCCATTTTTTAACCCAGAATGAAAATGTTTTTGTTAGCTTTTTCTTTCATTTCCTATGTTTCATAAGTTTTACCTTTATTTTCTTTAGTTGATGTGTTTCCCTTTTCCAATAGGGCTGTTGCAAGGTATCTCCAAACCTTGTTTGATGACGCTGGCCATGAAAGAGAAGTTGTTCGTATGGACCACCTCCTGGCTGGTAAAACACGGAAGGAATCAGCCAGGATGTTTTTTGAGACTTTGGTAATTTGATTAAATCTCTTTGTTTGCTTCATCAGGTTTTGGATTATTAACTGCATCTTAAGTAATATTTCCTCCTTGTTCATGGTGCATTACTAGACTATTGTCAGAGGACTCTTTGGTTGTCCCAGAAAAAAAATGTCTCCTCCCCAAGGCGAAAATGTTTAAAAAAAAAAAAAAAAAAAAAAAAAAAAAAAAAAAAAAAAAAGGAATGAAAAAGAAAATAAAAGATAAAATGATCTGTTGCTCCATCTTGGCCTCTAGCCGCTATGGGTTAGCTGCAGCTGCCAAGAAATATTTCTAGTGATATCGGTATATTGAGGGAGGAAAGGAAATAAAAATGATACAGGACACAAGAGTTGCCCCACTCTGTAAGTAGGCCCATTAACCAAAATGGGCTAATCTATGAGATATGAATTCATTGTAAGATTTAGATCATGGATAGCTAATGTTTGGAATTGATGTATTCATCATTTGTTATAATCATTTGCTTGGTACAACTATTGGCTTCAGCCAGATAAGATGGAGGATTCAGAATGCTAATTTATAATTAAGATATGCAAGTCATGAAGGACTTACAAATTAACGGAATGTTTCTGTTGAATTGTGTAACACTTCCATACTAAATAGGAACTATGTGGTAATTCACATTATCATTTATGCTCCAACACTGGTCCCCACTGTAACAACTTGTATTTAACTTTTTTGTAGTAGTAGTAACCAATGTTCTCAGTGTGTTTGGTGCATGTGTTAAAATTTTGCACACTGCATTGCCATATATATATTTTTTTTGTTAATAAATAATTCATTACCAAAGGAGAAGAAAATACATACAAGCCCCTAAAGTGGGGAGGGGGAAGAAAAGAGGGCAAAACAAAGATTTAAATGAGAATCTAGGCTCCTGATCATAGAGCTAGGAAGCTCCTAGGAAGCTACAATGTGACAATTTCTTCGGGAAGGGGGACAAGAGGAAGAAACTTTTGAGATCTTGGATTTGGCATCAAAGAATATGGAGCTCCAAAGCTTTTCGAGAGGCCAAGAGTTGGAGGTCCATTTTCTATGATTCCTCTCCATCCAAATTTGGTTGATGGCACAGAAGGCAAGCTTGCCTTCAAAGTCACAAATGGTCTTCCCTTGGAAAGTCATATCCATTTAGATCCACTCCCTTTGGAAAGGGAGGATTCTTCTAGTGGTCGGCTAGCACTTGGAGAGGACTAAATTCCAGATAGAGGAGGTGACAGGGCTGACAAAGAAGAGGTGTTCAATGTCTTCCGGATCAAAGCCACAAAGACAACAAATCTGGGAGACTGGAATCCTTCTCTGGATGAGGAAAGATTGCGTGGGGAGGCATTTTGTGAAGACTCTCCAAGCTGTGAAGCTTTGCCTAGGAATATGATGTTTGAATGAGATGAGCTTGTGCCAAGGGGATGAGGTGCCATGAAATTGGACAAATTCCCAAGTAGCCTTAGCAATATATAGACCATTTGGGGAATGGTTCCATAGAATTGTGTCACTCCTTGAATGACCGGTAGAAGGAATGGCAGGCAAAGCATTCCAAATTTCTACTATCTAAGAAGAAGAAGGAACGGGGCAGACCAAGATCCTATAGACAATATGTCAGCAACCTTGGCAAGCTTTGGTAGCCTAGAACTATAGATGATTCGGGCACTGAGAACATGGGAAAGGTGCCCCATAGGGTGCCAAGGGTCAAGGTAGAGGAAAGTAAAGGAGCCATCTCCAATCCGAGTGGATATAACTCTAGAAGCAATAATTTTGAGGGAGATGATCATACGCCACACGCAAGAGGCATCCAAGGGGATGTGCACAATTCAAAAAGTGTCCTGCTTGAGCATATTAGAGTAAACCCAATCCACCCAAATGCTTTTTTTCTTACACTTTCCAGATCAACTTGAGAGTTCCCGCATAGTTAACATCCTTGAGATGCCTCAAGCCCAAACCCAGGCAGCAAAGATGGATTCTAATTTCGAAGAGATGGACATGGGCAGCCCATAAATTCCGGACCAGTAGATGTAGGAAACTTGGAGAATAGATCTAGCAAACTTAAGGCGCCTAGCAGAGGATAATAGCTTCCCTTCCCATAACTGAAGGCACTTTTTGATAAGATCCAACATAGGAGAGCAATGATGGGAAATGAGCCTCGCAGGAATTAAAGGCAACCCCAGATACATGATTGGACGAGACCCCAAGTCAAAGCCAATCTTCTCAAGGGAAGAGGCCTTTACACCATCTGAAATCCCAACCTATGGGACAGATGATGGAGGAAATAGAGGCAGATTTATGAAGACCAGAAGTAGATGATCTTGGGGGTTACCAAGGAGGAGAGGATACCCGAAGGATGCCAGGAGTCCATCCAGAGTGAGGTGGACTGCCATTGCCAATGGAGAAAGAATTGGCATTGAGGGTAGTGGACCTGAGGCTAAGGATTTTCCTCCAAATTCAACAAGCATCAGAAGGGGTTGGGGTAGTCCAAAGAGAGTTGCACTTGAGAGGGGAGGAGAGAACCCAATCAACCCAAATGTTGCTCTGCTTGGGGACAATTTTCCAAATAAGCTTTAGAATACCAACAGAGTTGATTTATTTGATTCTTCTTAAGCCCAAGCCTCCTTCAGACTTGGGGAAGCAGATTTTATTCCAACAAAGAGGGCGAAGAAAATTGGAGGAATCTATACCTTTCCAAAGGAAGGAGTAGAAAAGACCTTCAATAGATTTGATTGTAGAAGCTAGGAGGACAAAAAATGCTAGACCAGTAAAGGTATATGGACTGAAGAACTAATCTGATAAGGGTAAGGTGACCAGCATAGGAGAGGAGCTTCCCTTTCCAAAGTTGAAGCCTCTTTCTTAAGAGATCAAACATAGGGGAGCAATGATGGGCAGAGAACCTGGAAGAGATAACAGGAAGGCCCATGTATTTGACTGGCAAGGAACCTAAGGGGAATCAATGATCCTAAGAAGATGGGCTTAAGCCACATCACAGACACCAGAGAGGAAGAGACTAGACTTTTAAGGAGGTTGATACTGAGGCCCGAAAGGATTTCAAAGGAATGGAGAGAGGACATGATAGTGGAGATGGAAAAATGATCAGTCATGGAGAAGATCATGATATCATCCGCAAAAGCAAGATGAGAGAGCAGGAGGGACTTGCATTTAGGAATGGGGGATATGAAATGCTGGTCAGTGGCGGATTGAATGGATCAAGATAGGACTTTTAGGGCTAGGGAGAAGAGAAAGGGGAAGGGAGGACATCCTTGCTTGATGCCTCTGGCCGAAGGGAAGTAACCGGTAGGACTACCATTGACTAAGACAGAGAAGCGGGGGGTGGAAATGTAGGAGTGGATCCAATGGACAAAAGAAATAGGGAATGACATTTGGAGCAGGATCTTTGAAAGGAATTCCTAGCTAATGGAGTCAAAAGCCTTGTAAATGTCAATTTTAAAAAGGGCAGTAGGAGAATGGGATTCACGATCAAAGCCTTGGACAATCGTGGCAAAGAATGATGTTATCCGTATTGATTCTTTCGGCGATGAAGGCGGATTGATTGGGGCTCACAAGAGAGTCAATGACTTTCTTGATCCGATTAGACAGGAAAAAGGCAATGAACTTATAAAGAAGGTTGCAAAGAGGGGTCTGAAATAATTCATGGAAGCAACTCCCTCTTTCTTAGGAATGAGGCAGAGAAAAGTGTGGTTTATACCACTTATCTGGCTAGGATTGTAGAAAAGGCTTTGGATAGCTAGGATGAGCTCTATGCGAATGATATCCCAACATGAGGAGAATAATCCCATACTAAAGCCATCTTGACCGGGGTTTGTTGGATGTATGGGAGAGAATAGCTGAGAGAATTTCTTCCTTAGAGGGGATGGATTGGAGGCCAAATAGAAGATCATTCGGGACAAATTTGTTGAGAAGGTTTGGCAGGGGGATCAAATCAGAAGAGGAGTGACATCTAGGCTGGCTAGCGACAGTGGGGAAGTGACCGTCAACCAGAGAAGGGATGTACAGAGTCTCAGAGAGAGCTGTGACAAGAGTAGTGCATAGGGAAGTAGGATCCAAGGTGCGAGGTGATAGGGTCTTGTCGCCATCATCAGAGCTAGAGCAGGAGACGAGGGAGAATCGGTTTTGACCGACGGTAAATGTATCTTCGATCTGACCAATGGATCTGGGCCTAGAAGCTTCAATAGAGTGGTTCTCAGCGAGGGACGCCATAAAGATGTGATTCCGATGATCGTGACCACGCCTTCTTTGAGACTCTTGACCAGTTTTATTTCGGCCAGCAATAGTAGGAGACTTTGCGCGATATGCCAAGGAGGTAGATCAAGTTGTGACATTTTGATCTTCAGAAGGAGTGACCTGGTTCTTTACGCAGAGGGTGGTGGAGTGGCCAAAGCTTTTGCAGCTGGTACAGAGAGGTGGAATCCAATTATACTTGACCTCTTGATCAAAGGAATGTCCCTCGCCATCCAAAATTGTGACTCTAGACGGGAGAATCTAATTGGTCTTAACTTCAATGCAAATCCTAGCAAAGGAAAGCCTGTCCATAATCTTCGGTCGCTTATCGGAGTAAAGATGCTTTCCGATGATGGAACCGATGAGGTTGAGAGTTGAGACCCTTTGTACATCAGAACTGTAATGGAAGATTGGGGAAGACAACCCAGAGAGGGATGAAGGTGGGCTCAGATCGGTTGAAAGAGGTAAATTGGTCCCATTGTCTCAAGAAAATGGGTTTTTTCCCCACATACTAGGGGCCACCGTCTAGGGCTATAGTTTTGTCCACAACGGTAGAGAAGTTGAAGATGAAGGTCCCATTATCAAGCATGAAAGTGGAGAGAAAGTCCTAAGGCCTCCATTGATTATTGAGGGAGGTCTTGACAATGGGGAAAGGGGGGGGGGGGGGAGGCTGCCCATGAAGGAGCCTATAATGCAGTTTTTCTATTTAAGGATTTCAGGTTCAAGAAGGCCAGGCGGGCAGAGTAATAGGGATGGAGTTGCGGGAAGAAGGAGGGTGAAAGAATATGGTATGGCCGGCAGTTTGAGGAGGGGAGGGAGAGGGGGAGGAGGTAATGACGGAATTCCAAGGACAGAGGTCAGGGGAGGAGGAGGGTGGGGGTGGAGAGGGAGGGGAGGGACTGTTGGGTCAGGGGGTGGGCCGGCGGCGGAGGCGAAGTAGGCGTGGGGTAAGGTCATGGGGAGAGAGGAGAGAGGGGGGAGGTTGATAATTCAGGGAGAGTGGACTGACTTATTAGATTGACCAAGATTTAGTTTGATAGTTAAAACAACATTCCCTCAGAATGATTAAGAGATTTAGTTTGATGGTTAAAGCAACATTCCCCCAAAATCATTTTGGAACATTTATATGAATCAATATGGATTGAGCAATCTGCAATAAGTGATTTTTTCTCTTAGCCACTCAATTCTGCTGAGTATAAGAACTATTTGTTTGATGAATAATACCATGCTTAGGAATGAAAAAAGATGAAATTCATTCTGAGTATATTCAAAAGCATTTTCAGGCTGAATTTTTTTTAAAGAAACTTCCAAAATGTCTTTATTTCATTATAAAATGCATTAAAAACATTTAGAAATTATGAACGATCTTTAACGAATACAACCATGTCAATCAAGAACGATCATCAACAAAAGTGACAAAATAAGAAAATCCTAACCTATTTTTTTACCTGATATTGACCCCAAATATCTGAATGGACTATGGAAAACAAAGAGAACTACTACTGTACTACACATTAGAGAAGGTAAAGGCAAATGATGATTATTGTCACACCCCACCTTTTTTTTTTTTTGGGATGAACAAATGAATTCATTACCAAAGGAGAAAAGAATATGCAAAGGAATAAAGAGGGGTAGGGGAGAACAAGGCTAGGGACTTATAGGGAAGGCAAGCCGAGCAAAAGGAGAAGCCAACAGAAAGGGGGCTCCAATTGGAACGACCAAAACTAAGATAAATAGGATACGTCAAAAAAATTCTTTTTTTTTTGGGGGTGGGGAGATGATATTAATTGGGAGGACCTTAGGAAGCGACAATGAGCTTGTTCCTTGGGGTGTGAGCAACGGTACGGTGGTAGAAAGATCTGAGCTTAGAGCTAACTATGGGGGGTTACCCCATGCTTTTCATTACTAAAGCGAATCACATTAAAGTCTCCAGCAACCCTCCAGGGATTGGAGCTAGTGGAGAGGGCAAAGGAGCGGAGATCAGACTAACGGGAAAGCCTATTATATCCAAGATTATGGGCATAAATTGTAGAGAATGGAATTGGCATTGGACATGGCCTTGAGCGACCTATGGATATAGGCTGTGTTGGAGTCGTAAGGTCAAACCATTTGATTCTTGCCTTCTGACGATGGAAGCTTTCTTCTTGGGCAATGAGGACGAGAGATCAATTGAGAGGAGCTTCCCTTTGTCTGCAAAGTTATGTTTTGGAGATCCAATTGGAGGCTGGATTGGATAGAGAGGAGCTTATCTTGGCAAAAAGAGATGCGGGAGGAGATGTTGCCAAAGGTGGAGGAGTTCCGTTGTTTGAGAGCTAGTTTTACAATCTTAAGCTTTTTGGCAAAAGTAATGAAAGGGGAGGAGGAATGGGGAACCGGGATGCTCCAGGCATTGTGCATTATAGGAAGAAAATCCTTTTGAAGAGTCCACATATAAAAGAATTTGAAAGGCTTGGGGCTAAAGGATAAGAATGGCAGGACATGGATGGAGATGGGACTATGATCAGAGATCTTAGGGAGATTAAAGCAGGCAAAAGAAGAAGGATAAGAGTCAAGCAAGCTTCATTGACAAGAGCTCTGTCCAATTTGCAGGCAACTCTGTTTGATCCTACTCTCCTGTTGTGCAAGGAAAAGTAAACACCAGACCATCTGAGGTCATTAAGAGCAAGGTCCTCTATGCAGTCATTGAAAGTCTCATGGGTCTCATATCAATTGGGTTACCTATGCTTTTCATGACTAAAGCGATTCACACTTAAGTCTCTAGCAACCCCCCCAAGGGCTAGAGCCAGTGGAGGGGGCAAAGGAGCGGAGATTTGACCAAAGGAAAAGTCTTATAGGCAAGATTATGGGCATAAATGGCAAAGAAGAAGCAGATGAGTGATCTAGAGGGGTGGGAGATGAAAAGGTGGATGGCTTGGGAGGAAAAGGAGAGAGAGGAGACATGAAGCTTGAAGGGATTCCAAAGGATCTAGATTCTACCATTGGGGCTATGGAGTGGTTGGAGAAGAGGGACCAGGAAGGAACAATAGATGAAGCAATATAGGGAGCATTGACCTCAAGGACTAGATTCAAAAAGGTAGCAGAAGATGGATTGGGAAGACTGGATACAGGAATGAATATCAGCTTGCTTAGCCAAGGAATTGAGGCCACAGACATTCCATACAGTCCAAGGATCATTTGGGAGGTAGGGGAGAAGGCAGCAAGGGCTTAAGGGAGCAGGAATAATGCTTTTAAGAGAAGCGGTAGATTTGGAGGAGGGTCTTCTGCTGGTATCCTTTAAGGAGAGAGGGAAGAGCAGAGTTGGCCGGTAGGGAGGCATTAGAGTTGTTGATTCTAAAGGAAGATATGACAAAGGTGGCAGTTTTCTTCTTTTTCTTGTTGACTTGGGCAGCAGGACCTGTAATGGAGCAATTAGCATTAACTTGCGTAGTAGTGACTTCAGTTAGGAGGCTGGTAGGGCCAGGTTGAGGGGGATTGGCAGTTAGGGGGTAAGAAGGACTTGCCCAGACCAGAGAGGCAGAGTAGGACCTTCCAAGGTACCTGTGGAGGACTTGTCATGCATCAAGGGGCCAGGCAGAAGGCCATGGCTGAGAGGAGAGACATTAATGTAGGGACCAGTTAGGTCCAAGGGGAGAGTTAGGCAGGGCGTGAGGACGCCTTTGCGAAGATCGAGGACCAACATAGGAGCTGTTTGGATTGTCAACCAAAGGGGTAGCATGGGCCTGCCCGGACCAGAGAGGCGGAGATGGACCTTCCAAGATGCAAGAAGATTGGTTGCCATTAGTCAAGGTGCTAGGCTGGAGGCCATGGTGGAGAGGATCAACATCGTGACAAGGACTAGAGGGGTCAAGGGAGGTGAGTGGAAGTGACGAGCATGCGAGCATGCGATGAGCCTGTCTAGCGAACTTCATAGAGCAGTAGCAGAGTCGGTGGAGATAGACAGGAAGGGTTCAAGAGGGGCCGCAATGGCAATGGCAATGGCAATGGCCAGGGAAGGTGCTTGGGAAGCAGTGAGCATGACGACAGAGGGGAGAGGAGAGGCGGAGATGATAGTTGTAGACATGGTGGAAAGGGGTAGCTCATCAGGTAAGGAAGAAGGGGTAAATAGGTTAAGAGGCAGATCCAGATATGTTAGAAAGGAGGATGGGCTGAGCGGGTTAGGATAAGGGTCCAATAAGGGTAGCTAGGGTAGTAAGAGATGAGGGTTAACGATTGTAGATAGAAGATGGGTCTGGTGTATGGATGGACCCAAAGATGAAGGGATAAAGGAGTTTGGCTGGACCGGATGTTGGTGAGTGGGCCAAGCATGCTATAAGAGATGGTCGAGCCGAACTGGTTTGGATATAATATAGGAAAACAAGGGTTTCGAAGTCGTAGGTCTTGCAAGAGGGAGCAAGGGAAGAGGAGGCAAAGAGGCGGCAGAGATGACAGAGGTGAGGGAGATGGTTTTTGGGCTTGGACTAGCTAGTCGAGAGGCATCAGAGGAAGAGGTGACATGATCGAAGGGACGTTGCAGGGCAGCAAGAAAAGGTTCGTCCAGATCAGGGCACAAGGGGTCAATGGCCTAGGATTGAGGCAACATGGGTTTTGTTTCTTCATCAGAGCCAGAATAGGATGACGACAAGAACCTGTTTTGCCCAGCGGACCAAGCTTCATCAAGGGGACCAGTGGATCTTAGTCTGATAGCACCAGGGGGGTCTTTAGAGGCGGAGGGCACCGCCATGTGGCTACGATTCCGACAACCACGGTGGAGCCTTCTATTTTCTTCTTTTGAATTAGTAGGGGATCTCCCTCTGCTATTAGGGGCTTTAAAATGATCAGGGTCCTTAGAGGCAGGCTGGACCTTCACACAAAGGGAAGAGGCGTGGCCGATTGTCTTGTATATGGTGCATTGAGGGGGAATCTAATCATATTTCACTTCTCTATCAAAGGCATAGCCCTCTCCATCAATAATGGTATCTGAAGAGGGAAGGATCTGATCTGTGGAAACTTCTATACAAATTCTTGCGAAAGATAACCTGTCAATGATTTTGGTGCGTATGTTGGAGTGAAGAGGTTTCCCGCTGATTGAGTCAACGACGTTGAGGCCCTTGGAACACTAGAAATGGAGGGGTAAGGTGGGGAGAGAGACCAAGAGGTGAATGGTGGATGGTTCAGTTTTGTTGAAAGAGTTGAACTCATTCCAATGCCTCAGAAAGATAGGCTTCTTGCCCACATACCAGGGGCTGCCATCCAAGGCGCGAGTTTTATCGGCTTCAGCTGAGAAGTTGAGATGAATGTACCATTTTCTAGTATGAAGGTGGATAAAGTGCCTACAGGTCTCCATTATTTACCAAGAGAAGCTTTGACAATGGAAAAGGGTGGTTGACTGCTGAGGAAGTTCCCTACAAGGCAATTCCTCCATTGGAGGATTTCAGGTTCAAAAAGACCAGATGAGCAGATACCGGCAGGTGTGGAGTTAAGGGAGGATGGTTGATGGAAGAAGAAGAGTGGCCAGCGATAGGGGGTTGGGAGGAGAGGGAAGAAGATTTCACGATAGAGGACCAGGGGTGAGGTTCAAGGGTGACAGGGGTAGGAGAAGAGGGGCTGGAGGAGGAGGAGGAGGTGGAGGCCGGTGGATGGGTGAGGAGGGGTTCAGGGAGGAATCAACGTTGGGAACCGTAAGAGGGTGGAGGGCATGAGTGAGAGGCTATCGTCTCTGGGAGGGGGGAGGGAAGAACGCCTATAATCGTTGTGTTTTTACACACCCCACCTTCACTATGACAAAGGCATGTGACCTGGACATACCCATATGTCTAGCGAATCCTCCAGGATCATGAATGCAGTACTTTAACTTCACAAATAAACGTAAGGTTAATTAACAAATCAGCGGAAAAGATATGAAGTCATACTTGTACATATAAACTTGTGATTTTCTATATTATAACATATATATTTACTAAATTTGTTCTAAACAGACATCATATATCATTTACACTTTTATATAATCCTTAAATCAACATTTACAAAAAATAATAAAAAAACAATTGAACATGATCATCATCTTCATGGTGCACCATAGGCACAGTCCTCACAGACACATCTAGAATCATGCTCCTCATTCTCCGGTACCTACCAATTTACAGAAGTAGGTGTCTCACCAATTGTTGCCACCTGATTGCCTGTGTCACCATCGAAAATGAAAACATAACGTAGGATGCAAGCATACACAATTAGTAATGATGCAATGCATGTACAACCTAGATATTATGATGCAGTGCATGAGTTCATTTTATAAAAATAACCTAAACAACAACCAAGTCAAAATTGGTATACGTGCTACTGCAACACATTAGGTGTGTCCCTCGTCTCAGAATGCGATGTTGGTCACCTAGCGATACAAACCCTAGTTGTAATTAGAAGCCTGTCAGTCCCAGAATGCGACCTTCAGTCTCCCAGCAAACCCCTGACAACCCCCATCCTAGCATGCTATGGCAACAGAATTACCATCGGCCATGCCAGGCTATGTCTTCCTCCGACAACAATCACGTCATACCGCGGACATGGTATTTCAGAAAGGTTCACTGGGCTTACGACATGGGTTATTCAACATCTTACCCCCTGTTGGCAAGGGGTTGTAGCACTAGGTATATTATTCCTAGCCATAGGTTTCTATTTATTTTGGCTGAGGAAGTTTTATGCAGAGGCTTGAAAGACTTGGTGTGCAAGGGTTTGATTAAGACTCTTTCAGGACCTCGAGGTGTGGTTATTCCTTCCCACTTGTTATTTCTAACGACATATTTATTTTCATGAATGCATTTGCTAAGTATGTGAGGAATATTCAGGCTTTTCTGGTTAAGTATCAGGCTTACTCAGGCCAAAATTTAACTTAGAAAAAAGTAGTTTATTTCTTGGAAAGGTAGCTCCCCACAGGAAGCACTTTATTAGTGAAATTTTGGGCATCACATCTGCAAGGATGCCCACAAAATATTTGGGGGTTAAAAAAGACTGCATGTTACCTCTACTAGTTAGCGTCAAGAAAATGTTATTTGGCTGGAAAGGTAGGCTCCTCTCTATGGCGGGAAGGGTGGAACTTGTGAAATCTGTCATCTCTAGTATCCCCATTCACAATTTTGGGATTTATTGGTGGCGAGGGAGTTCGATCAAATTGGTGGAGAACTGGATGCGCAACTTTATTTGGTCAGGAGATATGGATTCTGGAAAGAAGATAGTGGTTAAATGGGTGGAAGTTTGCAAACCCAAAAGGGAGGGCGGCCTTGGTATTAGGAAATTGCGTGATGTTAATTTTGCCTGCTTATGTAAATTAGCGTGGCAAATTAAACATGAAAATTCCTTGATGAGTAATTTTCTTCGTGCTCGATTCCTGAAGGTGGATGGATATTAAAGTCTGGTCATATTTCTTCATCAATATGGTTAGGCCTCAAGAAGGTGTGGAAGTGGATGGAGTCTCATGAGCAGTGGACAGTTGGGAATGGTCAACGGATTAAATTCTAGAAAGATAGCTGGTTGGGAAGCAAGTCAATTGAAGAGTTGGCTGAAATGCAGGTGGGTTCTTCTAGTTCTATGCAAGCTAGGGTTTCAGATTTTATAAGTCAAGGTGAGTGGTGCTTTCCCATTACTGAGTCTGCTTTTTTTGTGACAATCTTTGCCCAAGCAAAGAATATTAGGATTTCAGATGTGGAGGACAAATGCCACTGGGTATTAACCTCAGCCGGTGTTTTCACTTTGAAATCGGCTTGGGAGAAGGTGAGAAAGAAATCGCCCAAGGTGGGCTTGTGGTCTGTGGTTTGGAACGCTCAGCTTCAGCCTAGACAGGCTACATTTGGATGGAGAATGGTTAAAATCTAATTACCAATGGATGACAATGTTAAAAAACGTGGAATTCCGTTGCTGTCGCGTTGTTGCTTGTGTGGCAGTCTAGAAATCATTCATTTTATGAGTGTTCTTTTGCGATCTCTTTATGGCAGAAGTTCTGTGCTTGTTTTGGGGTGAGATGGCCTGGTTTTGATGGTATCAATATCTTAACGGCATGGTGGAAGTCTCAAGCGGCTAAGGTTTCTTTTAAGGGGCTGTGGATGAAGGGTTTTGTTTTGATCCCTTATTTTTCTTGGCTGGAAAGGAATGGAAGGACTATAATGGAATTAGCAAATTTGTTGAGCAGGTTTTCGGTATGGTAAGAAGCGAAATAAGTTCTCATTCTTTGGTGCATTCAGGATCAGCCATATCGATAATGGATCTTCTGAACGCCAGAAATTTGGGTTTCTCAGGGGTTCGAAGCAGGCCTAGGGAATTGTTCGAGATCTATTGGTGTCCTCCTCAGGATGGCTGGGTGAAACTCAATACTGATGGATGCTCTATTGGCAACCCAGGGAACTCTGGAGCAGGGGGTATCTTAAGGAACGAGAAGGATGAGGTGGTGGGTAACTTCCGATGTTTCTTAGGTGTCAGAACTAATTTAGAGGCGGAGTTCTTAGCGGTTATGATCAGTTTAGATGTTGCGCAGCAAATGGGTGTTCAACGCTTGTGGATTGAATGCGATTCTGTGGCGGTTGTTATCCTCTTTCTGAAGAAAAAACCCCCATGGATTGCTTGTCAAAGGTGGAGCAATTGCATGTCCTATTTGAATGAGGTGGAATGGAAGATAACCCATTGTTATCATGAGGCAAATTCAGTGGCTGATTTCCTATCGAAATCAGCAGCGTGCTTCGAACTTTCGACCCCGGTTACAAGCTGGTCACCTTCGGTGAAGATGGATATAGATATGGATGCCTCTGGTCGTCCTGGATATAGGATGTGCTAGTATGTTTCTCCTTTTTAAGTTCTTTGGTTGAGAAGTTCGATCTCCTTTTTCTACTGATGGCAATGCCGAAGGTGGAAAAGGTGCTTCCTCTTCTCTTCCTGTGGGAGGGGTGGCTTTCTTGTCTCCCTCTCTGATTGTATATATTTCTATTCTCCTTTTCATTTTTCAATTATTAATATACATGAATTTCTAGTGAAAAAAATAGACACGACACACCAAATGCACGTAACATTCAACCATAATTCATACATGGGAACACGGTACTGGAATCCACCCTCGGCCACATCGTGTTCCTCACCCAACATCTCACACTTTCATACATACGATCTCATGTTAAGCCTTATGTACTATACCCCACATTTCGACTTAGTCATATAAATCTCAAAATATATGACATAATGAAAGTTTGAGAATCATTGAGACAAGAATTATACAATCATTATGAGCATACATAAATAATTAAAAAAAGAAACACTGCAAATTAAGAAACAACACCCACTCACCTTCCTATAAAATACGTGAAATAGCCGATATCCCTTTACCGCATAGCCTCACTGCAAAACTTGGTGCTGACTTAGCCAATAAGTGTGTTTATGTCTGTTAACAGGAAGAATGGGAGAATACTTGTGTGTTCTTTAATTGATCACACAAGTCCCCTACTTACAATGTAAAATCATAATAGAGTCATGATAGGAGTACAAAACATAAATTATAATATATTTACAAGTATACCCTCCCATCTAGCCGCCCCACTCTAATTAGGGTCGGTGTAGGGGGGAAAGCTCCAATGTTCTCCTGTGGCATGCTAATCCTTTTTCTCACACCCCCCTCAAGTTGGAGCATAGATGTCACACATGCTTGACTAAACTAGGATGAAACAACTTTCCAACTAGCCCTTTAGTGAACCCATTAGCTAGTTGATCACCAGACTTCACAAAAGGAACACAAATCAAACCAACATCCAACTTCTCTTTGATGAAGTGTCTATCAATCTCCACGTGTTTGGTTCGGTCATGCTGTACTAGATTATAAATAATACTGATAGCAGCCTTGTTATCATAGTAAAGCATCATCGGAAGACAAACATGTACACCGATATTATTTAAAAGTGTACACAACCATAGTAACTCACAAATCCCCTATGCCATGGTACGAAATTCTGCTTCAGCACTAGATCTAGTCACCACATTTTGCTTCTTGCTGCGCCAAGTGACAAGATTCCCTCCTACAAAGGTACGATAGCTAGAGATGGACTTTTTGTCAGGTGAACCTGCCCAATCAACATCTGTATAAGCTTCAACTCGGAGGTGATCATGAGGAGATGAGATTATCATTTTTCTTGGAGTTGACTTCAAGTATCGTAAGATACGCATAGTAGCTCCGTATGAGAGGAATAGGGATCATGCATAAATTGACTGACCAAACTCAGCCGTAGCAATGTCAGGTCATGTATTCGAGAAATATATCAGTTTTCCTACCAACTGTTGGTAGCAGCCTTTGTCAACTGGTTCACCCTCCTTTTCCTTGAGTAGGGTACTAACTTCCATATGAATATCAAAAGGATGACAACCCAACATACCTATCTCGAACAACAGATCAAAGATCTATTTCATTTGAGAGAAAGATGCCTTTTGAGGACCTGACAACTTCAATCCCAAGAATGTACCTTAACTTTCCAAGATCCTTTATCTCAAATTCTCTGCCCAGAAAACCCTTGAATGATCAATCTCAATGCTATCATTTCTAGTTACCACGATGTCATCCACATAGACTGAGTATTGTAACTTTTTTACCAGACCTCTTTATGAACAATGTGTTGTCAACATTACTTTACTTATAACCCACATATGTCATAGCCTTGTGAAATCTTCCAAACCACGCTTTAGGTGATTGCTTTAAACCATAGAGAGCACGCTTCAATGTACAAAGCTTGCCCTGAGTTCTTTTGCTAGAGAAACCTGGTGGAACTTCCATATAAACTTCCTCATCGAGCTCTCCATGGAGGGAAGCATTCTTTACATCAAATTGTTATATTACCCATTTTAGGTTTACAACACATGAGAGTAACACTTGCACAAGGGTCAACTTGGCAACTAGTGCAAATGCCTCCTGGTAGTCGATTCTATAAGTCTGAGTGAACCCTTTAGCCACAAGCCTTGCTTTGTATCCATCAACAGAACCATCGATTTTTTGTTTTACCACAAACACCCATTTACAGCCGATAAGTCTCTTCCTAGGTGGAAGTCACAAGTTCCCATGTAGCATTCATTTTTAAGGCATCCATTTTTTCCTCCATTACGGCCTTCCATTTTTTTCTACAAGAGCTTCCTGCTAATTCTTGGGTACAAAAGTAGATGCAAGAGAAGTCCTAAAAGTACGATAGGAGGGAGAAGGGGAATTATATGAAACAACATGAGATATAGGGTGTTGAGTACAGGTCCTAGTGCCTTTTCTGAGGGTAATAGGTTGGTCAGAAGGAGAGATTATGCCTGAAGTATGAGGCTCAGGCGGTTTTGGATCCAGGGCTGGCGAAGGGATGTGTAAAGGTGCTGTAGTAGTGGTGATGGCAGTGGTGATGGTTTGAAGTTTATTTCTGGTATGTCCCCTACTATAAACTTTAAGAGTGGAGTCATCAATTTTGGCTATGGAATTCACCAATGGTTTTCTGAACTGGAGTTATCTCCCCCTGAGTTGGAACAATCGGTTCTACCATCCTCCTGTGGTGAAGATGATGGGTATACTGGTGGAGCAAGCAGATTCAGAGTCTTATCTCTTTTTCACTAGTAATACCAGACTCCTCTTGAAGAAGTGACGATGAGTAGTAACCAACAGATTCATGAATCACAACATCCATTATTGCTATTGTACGCCGGGTAGGAGGATGGTAACACTTGTATCCTTTCTGTGTAGGAGAGTAACCTAGAAAGATACACTTAGTATTTCGGGGTTACAATTTTCCTGGTGAATGATCCCTAGCATAGCAGGCACACCCAAAAGTCTTTGGAGGAACTAGGAAGGATGTAGTCCCTTGAAGAACCTCAATAGGAGTTTGAGAATTGAGGACACGAATCGGCATATGATTGATTTGGTAGGTTGCTGTGAGGATAGATCACTCTAATATTGAGATGGGACATGTCTAGCAAACATCATGGCTCGAGCAATTCCCAACAAGTGCCTATTCTTGCATTCAGCCACACCATTCTGAGCAAGAGTGTCAACACAACTTATCCGATGAAGAATCCCATGATCGGCTATGTATTTTTGAAACTGACCCTCCATATACACTTATCCATTATCACTACGCAGAATTTTCAGAGTTGCATTGAACTGAGTCTGAATCATTTTAAGGAACCGCTGAAAACAACTGAACACTTCACTTTTGTGTTGCATCATGTAAATCCAAGTAGTTCTAGAGTGACACTCAATAAAGGACACAAACCACCTTTTCCCAGAAATAGATGTTCGACGAGATGGAACCCATACATCAGCATGAACCAAATGAAAAATAGAAGAGCTTTTATTTAAAGATAAATAACTGGAACGAGTCTATTTAGCCAAAGCACAGGCATCACAGAAGATTTCATCTCTAGTACATGATTTAATTAAATGCAGAAATAAAGAGATAAGGTCCCAATTGGTGGGTGTCCCAAATGACAGTGCTATTGATTCAATTAAGAAGTAGAGTGTCGCTGATGAGTAGTTGATGCTGCAGCCGTAAGGTGACAACCATCATGAAACAAATAAAGACCACCCTGCACCTTACCACAATCGTCTTCCCTGTTACCAGATCTTGAAAAATGCAATGGGAAGGAAAAAATGTTACTTTACAGATTTGGTCCTTAGTAAAACTATTAATGGATAGCAAATTTGTAGTAAAATTAGAGATATGTAAAGCTGAAGACAGAGGTATAGAACACTTAATAGAACCCTTTCTAGAGACATATGAAAGGGTGCCATCTGCTTATGGGTGTCAATCGGTTGGGCTGGGCCGGTCTTGGTCGGGCTTATGTCCTCGGACCATGAGCTATCTATTTAAGGAATGAGTTGGTCTAGGTCTGTGTCGTGTTGGGCTCGATCAGGTTCCGGGCTTTAAGCGGGGTTCTCTTAATCAGGCTATAATCGGGCCTAACGGGATAATGTATCAATAAAGCTTTAAACGGTCTTTACTTTTCTTAGATTTAAGATACTTTAATTTATTTTTTAAAATTATCAACAATTTTGAATAGATATTACACTTCAATAATTGATAAAAATAACAATATATACCCTATTCTATCCCCAAAAAAATCAAAATACATATATAAACGGTGGGGCTAAATATGTTGGTCCAAGTTTGACTTACCCCTTGCACTGTGTACTACCTATTTATAACGGACAGGGCTTAGGCTTGACACATTTATTAATTGGGCCGTCTAGGTCTGGCCATAAACGTGTCGAGCTCGGTCGGGCCTACTGGTGCGGGCTTGGAATTGACACCCCTACATCTGTTACCCTAACTTTATCTCTGCCTGAGGTGGGTGAATGCTGATGAAATAAAGTGGAGGAATCGGTCATGTGATCAGTGGCACCAGAGTTTGTGATCTAGGGAGTGGAGGCAACTGATGCACAATGACCACCAAATAAAATATGTGAGTGAGAAAAATTCGAACCTGAAGACTGAATTGGCAGGAGTTGAGGAATTGGAAGCCTTAAGCATACATTTGAAAGCCTGGATTCCTTTTGGGAGAGTCCTATATCAGTTGCAGGTGGAGTGTCCACAGTCTGATGCAGATAAGTTACTTAATGGGCTTATTTTATTGAAAATATGCCTTAGGTTGGGTTATGTATGTGTTGGGCCTTTGATCCTATGGGTTTTCTTTGTACTAGACCACTTTAATGGGCCTAAAATATGGGTAGAAAGTAGGAAGAGATTTAATTCACTAGTTTAGTTAGAGTCTTGTTTTGAGTCTTTCCTTTGTTATTTCAGTTTCTTAGTCAGTTTAGGCTTTCCAATTAGTTAAGGATTGGGTTAAGGCCTTTCCTTTTCAATGTTTGAGTCAGTTTTGAGTCTTCTATATAAGTTTCTAAGGGGCTACAATATGGAGTACGGATTTGATTGAATGAAAGAAAAAAGAAAGCTTTGTGTTGGAAAACTGTGAGATGCAGTGTTTTGAGAGACAACTTTGGGGAGATGCCCTAGGGAAGAGTGAGATACTCAACCCATCCTATTCCCCTACCCCCATTCTTCCTTTCATTCTCTATTTTCTATTTTATTTATTCTATCGGTCTCTGAATTTGATTTTTATTGAATTTAGTAAAGATTTTGCCTGGGATTGGATCACTTGTGACCCAATCTTACATTACAGTCTCAGCTTGATGGGCTTTAGTTCTGGATCAACCCTGAGCACGCTTTGCCTCAAAATCAGTAAGTTTTCTATGGAGCTTCCAATAGTTAGCCTTGGTATGATATTGTTTGTGGCAGTGTTCACATTTAATAGGGTATGACCAATTCAATTTGCTCCCTTGGAGGTAGTAGTGGATCTAGTCTTGTAGGGATGACTTTTCAGTATTAGGAGTATATAGCATAAAGTTACGACGACATTCTCCATATAAACCATAGCGAAGGACTGTTCCAGAGTAGGGAAGGGAGACTTGCTAAGTATTTGAACACGAATCTGATCATACTCGATATTCAAACTTGCCAAGAAATCATACACCCTAATTTTGTCCACATGTTTGGTGTCAGCAGTACTATCTTCAACATTTTTGGGATGATAATCTACAAAGTGGTCTAGTTCATATCATAGAGTTAGAAGTTTTGCATATTATTTGGACATCGAGAGTTCCTGCTGGGTAGTGCTATGAACCTTCTTGCGAAAATCAAATACCTGAGCATCATTCCCTAGTTGCCCATAAGTTTCCTTGATCACAGCCCAAATCTGAGAAATAGAATCTAATAGCAAAAATCCTCAAGAAATAGATTGATGAATAGAACCAATCAAGTAAGCCATTATCAAGGAGTCATTACTGACCCATTTATCCTGAGGGGTACCCTTATCAGAGGGTTTCTTCAATTTCCCTGTAATGTGTCCAGTGAGAACTCTACTAACAATGGTAAGATATGTAGATCTAGACCAGACGAGGTAATTAGTTCCATCAAATTTCACAGAGCTAGTTCCAAAAGGCATATAGTCATTGTGACTTTGTCTATCAGACCCAGAGTCACAATAGTTACTTCCAACATGATTGACATAGTAAAAAATCGACAATGAGAGGAATACTAGATCTTCAAAATCAACCATCAGAAAGTGTTTATACTTGGATTGAATTGCCTAGTAAGGGTAGTGAGGTACTCCAAATAATATCAGGCTTGATGAAGAACTGTTGAGATAGGAAAATTAGGGATTTGGGAGAAAATCCTAATTATCAAAGAAGAGGGGGGGATCAGATACAGAGATTTGGAAGATGGGGCCACAAGTCTAGTCAATCTCCTATGTAATGGTGATGATCTCCTAAAAAATTCAGCCAATTAAGAGGGAGTCCCAAAAATTTATTTATTTATTTTTTTTGCACAAAATCGATTTGTGTAGATCTTAATCTCGCAAACAATGATGAGTCATTCTAGGTAGCTATACTTGATCTTCAAGAGGTAAAGGTGTTCTTTAAAGAGGAAGAAATCACACTATAAAAATAGAAGAATAAAAAATCATAGAGGGGAAGCTAATTTCAACTGATCGGCTGATCCCACAATAACCATGCCCTAACCTGATGCCCCCTCCGGCGGCCTCCACTGTCGGACCCCCTTATCTCCGATAGCCAACCTCTCACTAATCTCCCTATTACTTCCTCTTCCCTTCTCCCTCCCAACCTTCTCCCTATGAACCCTGCCCCTGGAATTCTGTCGTATCCTCTTCCCCCTCCTCTTTCCTCCCTCCCATTGCTGGCCATTCCCTATTCTTCCACCCTTCGGCCACTCACAACTACACCCCTGTTGGCCTCTCTCCGCCTGGCCTCCTTGCCCCGGAGATCCGCAAATGGAGTAACTGCGTTGGTTCCTTCCTTGGCAGCGGACCCCCCTTCTTTGTTGTCAAGTCCTCTCTTCTAAACCAATGGAAACCCTTTTGCTCTCTTTCTATTTTCATGCTGGAAATTGGGACCTTCGTCTACAACTTCGCTACTACTATCGACAAATCTGCTGCCATTGATGGAGGTCCTTGGTATGTTGGGAAAAAGCCTATCTTCCTGCATCAATGGAATGAGTACCTCTCCTTCAGTAAATCTAAGCCTACCTCTATCCCCTTGTGGGTCATCTTCCCCAACCTCCCTCCACTTCTGGTGCGTTAAAGGCCTCAGCCTCATCGGTTCCATTATTGGCAAACCCCTATGTTCTGATAAAATAAGCAAGTTTATGGATCGGTTGTCCTACGCTCAAATATATATTCAAGTCTAAGCTGATCAGATCCTCCCCTCCACTATCACTGTGATGGATGGTGAGGGCTTTTCACCCAAGAAGTAAATATGATTGGCTCCCCCCAACTTGCACTGTCTGCAAATGCTTCGGCCATACTACGACCCTCTGTGTTAAAACCATTGTTGTTGAGCCCTCTCGAAGTTCCCTCTCTACTGAAGTTCTAAGTGACTCCATCTTCACTATGAAGACCTACCGAAGGAAAAGAAGAGAAAATCCAATTGATCTGCCTCGTAGGTCGTCGCCGACGGATTTCCTCATCATTGCTCAAGCTGGGACTGCTTCTGGGTCTAGGACCGATGGTTCGATTGTTACTCCTTTACCCCTGGACAAAACCAGTTCTCGATATTGAAGCTCTTTGTAGCTGATGTTGAAACCGATGACCTGAACCCTTCTATTTCTACCTCCGCACCTCTGCCAAATCCCTCTGACGGATCTTATGCTCCCCCTTTTGGCTTGGACTGTTTACCTTCCTCTGTTGTCCTACCCTTGTTGTCTGAACCCTTTGCCTCTCCCCTCCCTCCTTTGCTTCCTCTCCCTTCTCTCCTTTCCTCTGTCGTAACTCCAGTCCCTTTCTCCTCCTCTCATCCTCCTTTTATGAAATCTAACCCTAGACCTTCTATTCCAACCCGGTCTGAACCTGAACCTCCTTTCTACCCCCTGAACCATTATATCCCGGTTTAGCTCCTCTTAACACATTTTCTAAATTCCCTTCGGGCCATTCCCTTTACCCAGGTAATCTCTATAACCCAACCCCCCCTTCCAATCTATATACTAACCCCTCCGCCCGCTCCGACCACCTAGATGCCCTCCCCTATTGCTTACCGGACCTGAACCCTTCTCTTTGTTTACTCGTCTGCTTTGCTAGCTCTCCCCTACTATTGGATGTCTACTGCCCTTCGACTTTGATGCCTTTCGTCACTAATGTTCTCTCTGGCTGCTCGACGTCAACTGTGGTCTCCGACAACCCTACTGTGCTTCCTGCTGATGCTGATCCCCATCCTGGTTCTCCCACTCCAGTGATTGACGACCCCCTTGCCGTTTGTTTCATTGGTTTGACCTCTGAAGATCTAATTCCTGATTGTTCTCTCGTGACTCCTGCTACTGCTTCTGTCTCTATTGCTGACTTACTTCTCTCGATCAGCACCCCAGCTTTCGGTGACTTCCTTGTCGTTAATTATATTATCTCGACCTTGGAAGGTCCTCGCTCTATTGCTGACTCCCCTGGACACTTCTTCATCCACAATGGTTCAAGCCTTGGCCTTGGAAGGCCCTGAAGACCCCCTTTGCTTGTGCCAACAACTATGGCTCCTGTCAATGCTCACCAAACTGGCCCCATTTATAGACAATTCTCTCTGCTTCCCCGCAAGCATTGGAAGGCACTACTTCCCCTCAACTTGATGCCTCGGCTGGCCCCTCCCGGGCAATTGTTGCATTATGTTCTACCCAGACCAACACTGCTACTACATAGCTCAACACCTTTGGTTCTCCCTCACTCCACCCCTGCCCATTCACCCTCTATTAGCCTCACCTCCCACCCACCCAATCAGACCTGCAAATCCCCCCTCCCCCACAGGCCCCACCCACTAGTTGTCCCCTTGTCGTTAAAAAAGAAGAAAGCCTTCACCACTACTGCTCGGTCTTGCTTTATATCCAAATCCATCCCCAACACTACCCTCTCCCTTGCTATTGGCTATAACCGTACCTCCCTCTAGTGCTGCTCCATCCACTTCTAGAAATCCTCCCTGCTCCTCAAAGCATTTGTTGCCTCCCTCCTATCTCTGAATGATCCCCTGGACCATCTGGAATGTTCGAGGCCTTAACTCCTTAGCCAAACAAATGGAGATTCGGTCCTGAATCCGCTCCTCTAAGTCTAATCCTTGTTGTCTTCTGGAAACTTGTGTTCTTGGGGCCAATGCCACTCGAATTGCCTCATCTATTGCTCTCTCCTGGCCCTTTGTTTCTAACTACCTCCATAGTTCTAATGGTAGAATTTGGATTCTTTGGGACCCACCTCTCAATATCTCTTCCCTCTCCTCTGCCCAAGCTCTCCATCTCTCATCCTTCTGGCCCCCTTATCTATTTTTTTCGGTCATCTATGCTCATAATCTTACATCCCTTAGGCTTTCCCTCTGGTCTGAGCTCCTCTCCTTTGCCCCCTCCATGGGCTCCAGCCCTTGGGGGATTGGGGGAGATTTCATTGTTATCTGCCTCAGCCACAAGAAGCATAGGGGCGTGCCCCATTTTGAGACCCAGGCTGTTGACTCCTTTAATGACTATATTGATGACCTTAGTCATAGTGATCTCAGATGGTCGGGAGTCAAGCTCTCCTGGCATAATCGAAGATCTGGCGGTCTTCGCGTTGCTTGCAAACTTGACCGTGCCCTTGTCAATGAGGCTTGGCTAGAGGCCTATCTATCCTCCCACGCCTGCTTTGATCTCCCTGGTATCTTTGACCATAGTCCTATAGATGTCCATATCATTCCCTTCTACTCCTTGGCCCCTAGCCTTTCAAGTTCTTTGACATGTGGTCCTCACATCCCGATTTCCTCTAAATTGTCCAAGATGCCTGATCCATTCCTATCCACCCCTCCTCTCCGCTTTTCGCTTTTGCCAAAAAAACTCAAATCTGTCAAAGCTGCTCTCAATCTCTGGAACTCCACTTTTGGCAACATTTCCTCCCATGTCTCTTTTTGCCGTGACTAATGCCTATCCATCCAATCCAAAATCCAAGTTGACCTTCTCAACCCTAAGGTTGCTATGGAAGTAAAAGCCACTGCCTCTGAGCTAGCCTTGCTTCTGGCTAAAATATAAAGCTTTCTTTGTCAGAAAGCTCATATCAATTGGCTTGACCTAGGAGACTCCAACTTCACCTTCTTTCATCGCTCTCTCAAAGCTAGATCTAATGTGAAGACCACTCCAAAGCTCCTCTCTTTTTCTGGCATTTTGAGCTTCTCAATCCTGTGGACATCAAATCTGAAGCTACCTCCAATTTCCTTGGGATTTTCTCTTCGCCCCTCCTCCCCCCCTATCCCTCACAATCTCCTCAATAAATTCGTCCTGGATGACCTCTCCCTAGCCTTCTTTCTATACTCTCGGATGAGGAAATCCTCACTGCCATTCTTTCCCACAAAGCTAATATAGCCCCTAGCCCTGATGGCTTTAGTATGTGATTCTTCTCTTCCTGCTGGAACATCATTCGCGATGATCTCATTCTGGCTATAAGGAGCATTTTATAATCCAACTCAGATCAATAGAATCAATCATACCTTCCTTTGCCTCATCCTTAAAAAGGAAGGAGCGGACTCCATGAATGATTTCAGACCAATCTCTCTCTGCAACCTTCTCTATAAGTTCATTGCCAAAATCCTAGCCAATAGGACTCGGAAAGTCATCGACTCTCTTGTGAGCTCTAACCAATCTGTTTTCATTGCTGGTAGGAGCATTGCGTATAATATCATTCTTTGCCATGCGATTGTCAGGGGATTTGATTGGAAATCTCATTCTTCTGCTTTCCTCAAAATTGACATACACATGGCTTTTGACTCTCTTAGCTGGGACTTCATCTCTAAAATCTTGCTCCAGATGTCTTTCCCTCCCTCCTTTGTCCATTGGACCCACTGCTGCATTTCCTCACCCCGTTTCTCTGTTTTAGTTAATGGTAGTCTTGTGGGATACTTCCCCTCTGGTCATGGTATCTGGCAAGGCTGCCCCCTGTCCCTTTTTCTCTTTTCTCTTTCCCTTGAAGTTCTGTCGCGCTCCATCCAGCCCGCCACTGATCTCATCTCTTCTATCCCTAAATGCAAATCTCTCCGTCTCTCTCATCTTGCTTTCTCTGATGATATTATGATCTTCTCTAAGGCCGACCCTCTCTCCATTTCTACCATTATGTGCCGTTGATCTTCTCCTCATCTCTCCTATCCCTAAATGCAAATCTCGTTGTCTCTCATCTTGCTTCCGCTGATGATATTATGATCTTCTCCAAGGCCGACCCCCTCCATTTCTACCATTATGTCCTCCCTTCACTTTATTGAAAACCTCTCGGGTTTGTATCAATCTCCTCAAATCTAATCTCTTTCTCTCCGGTGTCTTTGATGAGACCTAGTCCCATCTCCTTCGCATTATTGGCTTCTCCTTGGGCTCCTTACCTATCAAATACCTGGGTCTCCCTCTCATTTCCTCCAGACTTTCCGCCCGTCATTGCTCCCAATGCTCGATCTCCTTAGGAAGAGACTCCAACTTTGAAAAGGTAAGCTTCGCTCCTATGTGGGTGTCTCACCCTCATCAGATCTATCCTCCAATCTCTGTACCTCTATTGATCTGGTATCTTTGTCCTTCCGGCTTTCAACTATCAAATCTATTGACGGTCTCTTCTGCTCCATCCTCTGGAAGGGTTTCGACACCTCAAAGTTCCTTCATCCTCTGTCTTGGGAGAAGGTTTGTCTGCCTAAGAATGAAGGTCATCTTTGTATCAGGAGAATCAATGAGATCAACTTTGTGGGCATCCTGAAGCTCATTTTGGAAAATTGTGTCTAAACAGCGAAGCATCTGGGTTGATTGGATCCACTCCTCCTTGCTTATTCATAACTCTCTCTAGACTACCCCCATCCCCACTGATGCTTCCTGGATTTGGCAAAAAATTCTCGGCCTTCGACCTCTGGCCCTTAATTCCATCTCCTTCTGTATTGGCAATGGCCAGTCTCCCTCCCTCTGGATGGACCCCTGGCACCCTTCCGGTATTCTCTCTTCTTTAGTCACTCATAGGACCATCTATTTAGGGATGTAAATGGATAGTCGAAAATCCATATTCGATCTGTGTTCGTATTCGTTTAAGAGTATCCGTATTCAGAAAACGCATATCTAGAAACTATCCGAATCCGTCCGAAAACTAAGCGGTTACGAATATGATAATCCTAGTTTTCAACCGATTATTATCTGATTCGTTTAGCTATCCGACGGTAAAGAATATCCGTATCCGTTTCTTCCATTATATAACAAGTATATATTAATTTTTTATTACATAAGTAGAATTATGTGATACTAATACATATTTTTTTTCTTTTTTTTAAGAATGATATTGTGGAAACGCAACCCTAAAACGATACAGAAAATAATGGAAAAACAAGAACAAGCAATGCACACAGATTTACGAGGTTCGGTAAGATTGCATACGTCCCCGGTGAGATGAGATCATGCTTCACTATCAATGGAGAATAGGGTTACAGCACTCGTCCCTTACACCTCTCAGTATTGCTTGCATTACAGAGAAAGAAACCCTCGCTACAAATATATAGCGAAAAACCCTAATTTGGAAAGTACACAATTGCCCAAAAATAAAAATTCGAGCCGGGGGCTCCGCCCCCCTACACCCCTACTATGCAGAGGGCCTCCTGCCCCCTTGCAACCCCCACGACCCCCTATCCTGCCTGTCAAGGCGCTGCACCAGTACTCTCTGGGTTAAACTGTGATGGAATACAAGACGTCGTACACCAACAATCTCCACCTTGGCTTGAATTTTGTCGAGCCTCCTGTAAAGATAACCTGTAGACGTCTTCATCCCCATACCTCATTAGAGGTACAAACCCGCACTTATTTGGTGCGTCCCTCATCTTCAACAATGAGTAATATTAATCAAGTCTAAACAGGACTCGAACTTCTCTGTAGTAACTAGCTTGGTAAACATATCTGCAGGATTGAGATTTGTATGAATTTTTCTCAAGCGAATACTGCCTTCGGACATAAGCTCCTTGATCTTGTGAAATCTCACATCAATATGCTTTGTCTTTGCATGAAACACCTGATTCTTTGTAAGATTTATGACTCTGGTTGTCACAATGTAACACTGTACCTCCTTGCTCCAACCCCAACTCACGAACCAATCCAGCCAACCAGACTCTTTCCTTGGCAGCCTCAACTGCCGTCATGTACTCTACCTCTGTAGTGGACAATGCAATTGTAGACTGAAGCATCACCCTCCATGATATAGGTCCACTAGCCAATGTAATTACATACCCTGTAGTAGACCTCCTCTTGTCTAAATCACCAGTATAGTCGGAATCAACATAACCTGCCAATTCTGTGGAACTTTCCTTGCCACTGAACATAACACATATCTTTAGTCTTGCTCAAATATCTGAAGATCCACTTAATTGCATTCCAATGCTCCTTCTCTGGATTACTCATGTATCTGCTAACAACATTGACTGCATGAGACAAATCCGACCTGCTACAAACCATAGCATACATAAAACTCTCAACTGTGCTAGCATAAGGGACTTGAGACATTTGTTCCACCTCATGACTTTTCAGATAACTTGAAATGGCTAGCTAACGGAGTGCTAACCGGCTTAGCCTTTTCCATATTGAAACGCTCTAGCACCTTTTCAATATACCTCTTCTGAGTTATCCAAAGTTCACCTGCATTTCTATCTCTAAGGATTTCCATGCCAAGGATCTTCTTAGCAGCACCAAGATCCTTCATCTCAAATTCAGCACTCAACAAAGACTTCAAAGAGACTATATCATATTTGTTCTTTGCAGCAATGAACATATCAACATAAAGCATCTACAAAATAATGGAATTATCACTTAACACTTTATAATAAACACAACTGTCATACTCACTTCTTCTGTAGCCAATCTTCATCATGTGGGAATCAAAGCGCTTGTACCACTGCCTAGGAGATTGCTTAAGACCATAAAACGACCTCTTAAGTAGACAAACATGATCTTCCTTTTCCTGCACATTGAAACCTTCAGGCTGCTCTATGTAAATCTGTTCCTCCAAGTCACCATGAAGAAATGCAGTCTTTACATCAAGCTGTTCAAGCTCCAAATCATACATGGCCACCAAAGCAAGTAGTACCCTGATTGAAGTGTGTTTCACCACTGGAGAGAATATTTCATTGTAATCTATCCCCTTCTTCTGTGCATAGCCCTTGGCTACAAGTCTGGCCTTATACCTTTCACACTCTTTTTCAGATGCTGCCTTTTTTTTTACGAAAGACCCATTTACACCCAATAATTTTTCTTCCTTTGGGTTTTTTCACAATCTTTCAAGTCTTGTTCTTTTGCAGAGACTCCATTTCCTCCATCATAGCTGTTATCGATTTATCATGTTGTGCATCACTCAAAGCATCATGGTAGGAAGATGGATCACCTGTACCTCCAGTGAAGGCATAGGCAACCATGTCCTCAAACCCGTATCTCACATGTGCTTTGTGAGTACGTTTCCCTTTACCCTTTGCTATAGTATAGGGAACTTCTACTGCTTCCTGTTGTCCTGGTAAGTCACTGGATGAATCAGTTTCTCTTGTTGTTTCTGACTCATCTAACTCCACCTGCACAGTAGAACCTTATTTATTTTCACCAACTGTTTGTGAATTGCATTTTGACTTCACCATATGAGACTCATCAAACATGTCCCTGCTAACCACAACTTTCTGTGAACTTGGATCCCACAACTTGAATCCCTTTACACCTTTCTTAAAACCAAGAAAGATGCACTGTTTAGACTTTGAGTCTAACTTGGAACGCTGCTCTCTCAACATGTGCATAGGATGGACAACCAAATATTTTTAGAATAGAATAATCTATTGGTTTTCCTGTCCATACCTCTTTGAGAATTTTATAATCGATTGCCTTTGATGGAGACCTGTTGATAAGGAAACATGACATTCACTGCTTCTGTCCAAAATCTCTTGCTTAACCCTGCATTCAGCCTCATACTAGCTCTTTCTAGAAGTGTTTTGTTCATCCTTTCAGCTACACCATTTTGCTGTGGTGTCTTTGGAACCGTGAAGTGACGTGCAATCCCTTCAGCTTTGCACAATTCTAGAAACGGTTTGTATGTGTACTCTCCTCCATTATCTGTTCTCAAGTACTTAATTTTCTTTCCTGTCTTCCTTTCTATTTTAGCCTTCCATTCCTTAAATTTAGTGAACACCTCACTTTTATGCTTCATGAAGTAGATCCAAACTTTCTTTGAGTAATCAACAAAGGTCACGAAGTATTCTGCCCCACCTTTAGATTTTGTTGTTGAAGGACCCCATACATCGCTGTGTACATAATCAAGCACCCCTTTTACTCTTATGTTTTGTAGTTTTGAAACTAACCTTGCATTGTTTCCCAAAAACAATACTTGTAAAAGTTCAGTTTACAAGTTTTCACTCCCTTCAACAGTTTCCTTTTATGAAGCTCCATCAATCCTTTCTCCCATATGCCCTAACCACATATGCCACAGATAGGTATCATCTGTATCAAATCCTGCATCTGTAGTCACAGAAGCTCCACTTGTAACTGTGCTCCCTATGAGTGTATAGGTTTCCTTTTAGCTGTCCCTTCATGTACCATAACACCCTTAATAACTTTGAGAACTCCACCTTCTGTTATGTACTTGTAGCCATTTGAGTCAAGTGCCCCCAAAGATATTAAGTTTTTCCTTAATTCTGGTACATGTCTCACATCTGCTAAAGTTCTTACTATCCCATCAAACATCTTGATTATGATAGTGCCTATCCCAATGGTCTTGCATACAACATCATTCCCCATTAGGACAGACCCACCATTATATGGTTGATATATATCAAACCAATCCTTATGTGGACAGATGTGATATGAACATCCAGAATTTAAAATCTAAGAATCAGAAGGTTGATTCTTACTTGATGATATAGAGAGTACATCTCCATCATCTCCATCTGAACTATCAGCCACGCTAGCTTCCTCAGATGCTTTATCTACACCTTTCTTCTTCAAGTCCGCCTTCCTCTTCAAGCATTCTCTCTTCAGATGACCTTCCTTCTTGCTATAGTAACAAGAGACCTTTGTCTTTGTCCCTTTTGATTTCGATTGACTCTTCCCAGAGCCCTTCTGATTTGGTCTCCCTCTTTCCTGCTCCTTGTCACCTCCGAAAAGACCCTCTTGAGATTTCGTACTATTGACTTTCTTCTTTGTGTCATTGGACATGAGGGCAGCCACGACTTCATCCATCTCAAGGGTTTCCTTCCCGTACAAGAGAGTCGTTACTAGGTGATCATATGATTCTGGGAGCGACAACAGCAACAGTAACGCCTTTACTTCATCCTCGATCTTAACTTCCAAGTTTGCAAGTTCGCTTACAATCTGATTGAACATGTTAAGATGCTCTAATAGATACGTACCTTCCTCCATCTGTAGAGAATACAATTGCTTATTCACGAACAACTTGTTCGTTAAGGACTTTGTCATGTAGATGCTTTCAAGTTTCGCCCATAAATACGGTGCAGATTTGATACCCACAACATATTGTAGGGCATCATCAGAAGGATTCAATCGAATAGCACTTACCGCCTTTTCCTCCATCTCTTCCCAATCTTCGTCAGTAATTTTTGCAGATTTCGACTTCCCCAACAACGTTTTCGCCAAACCTTGTTGTATCAGAAGATCTTTCATCCTTTGATGCCAGAGGGTGAAATTGTTCTTCCCATTAAACCTCTCGATATCATACTTGACATTCAATCCCTTCCCTGCCATCGTGATGGTAAACCCTAGAAACGGAAACCGAAAGCTCTGATACCAATTTGTGGAAACGCAACCTTAAAAAAATGTAGAAGATAATGGAAAAACAAGAACAAGCAATGCACACAGATTTACGAGGTTTGGCAATATTGCCTACATCCCCGGTGAGATAAGAACCTGCTTCACTGTCAATGGAGCATAGGATTATAGCGTTCATCCCTCACACCTCTCAGTATTGCTTGCATTACAGAGAAAGAAACCCTCGCTACAAATATATAGCGAAAATCTTGAAAGTACACAATTGCCCTCAAATAAAAAATTCAAGTGGGGGGCTATGCAGGGGGCCTCCTACCTCCCTTGCAACCCCCACGGCCCGCTATCCTGCTTGTCGAGGCGCTGCACCGGTACTCTCTGGGTTAAATTGTGATGGAATACAAGACATAATACACCAACATGATATATACCAATCTGAAGCCTATATTTAGGGGATAGATTTAGGGATTTATTGTGGACCATTAGATGAAAAAAACCTAACCCTAAGAGATCTCTTGAGTCTCGACTCTCATTCTCTCCATCAGACCTTCTCCAACTTGAAACTCTTCTCGCAGCTCCAAGTGACAAAGCCACTCCGGCTCTGCTACCTTGGGTCTCATGGCCCTGGCCTGGCTCCGCAGCCTCTGCTTCCTCTCGCCTTGCCGTCTCACCTTGTGGTCTCACTTCCATGTAAGTGCATGGTGTGTTCGGTGAATGTTGGTGTTACAGTTTTCTTTTTTTTTTCCCCCCTCAATGTTGGAGATTATCCAAAACAGGGGTTTTGTTTCTGATTTAAGGGTTCAGAGATTCATGTCGCAGCAATTGATCTTATTAGCTGATAAAAACAATTAAAGAGAAGCAAGATAAGGTAAGATCTAAAGGAAAAACAGAGATTGTACTCTGAACTGAGTCGAAGGATGGTGCCCTTTTCAAATCTCTCTCTCTCTCTCTGCTCCTCTTATTTTCCTTTCAATTCAGACTTCCTTTTAATTCTAGCTGTATCTCAAATGGGTTTTCTCTTGCTGAGAACATCAGCTAGTTTATTACATTCTAGTGCAGATGGAGATGCTTTAATTATGAACTATCACTCTAGTACACAATTTTGTATTGTGGAGATGCTCAAATGTATTTGAACTATCCTACACTGTGTAGTATAGGAATAGTTGCATTTGAAGAGAATTGCTTTATCACAATCTTGTTTCGAGGTTGGGAAGACAGACATTAAACTCTCAATCTTTTTCTCATCCCAACTTGTACTGGTTGGAATTATTAAAGAAACTTTTAGGTGAAACTCGGAAGCTCTTGAGTTGGTTAAAATGCTTACATTGAATGTCTTCAGAGAATGTAATAAACTAGCTGATTGGTTAAAATGCTTACATTGAATGTCTTCAGAGAATGTAATAAACTAGCTGATGTTCCCAGCAAGAAGGGCTCCAGATCTGGTTTTCTCTTGAGTTTGTTAAAATGCTTACATTGAACGTCTTCAGAGAATGTAATAAACTAGCTGATGCTTACACTAACTTTTGCAGCTCATCAGAGAATTATGTCTCCTTATCCCACTAAAGAAGCACTTAAAGGGAAGAAAAAGTAATCACCCAAATTAACATTCCCAATCCATGATTGTGTTTTTTCTGTATTTATCTCAATGGATCCATAGTTGGAATTAAAAATCCAATTCTGAATCTTCCTCTGTTAGATTGTGGAAAGTTCATGGACTCTTTTTTAATTGACAAATACAGATAAGCTTTCTTAACATGTCTAGCAGACCAAGGCTTTTGCAGAATTTTATGGCTAAAATAGACACTGGCAAGCAAAGAAGTCTTTTGCAGAATTTTATGGCTAAAATAGACACACTGAATCCAAGATAGTTGCTATTGAGTCTGATGGCACATAAGAAGGCCCATTGCAAGGTCCTCTCACGCCCTTGTATAGGTCTCAGAAGGCTGTTTAGTTGAAGTCGCTGATTTATAGCATGTGCTTGGTGTTTCTTGCAAGCTGCACACTTTTGGCAGGGTTCCTTAATATGATGGATCTGCTGCCTCGGCCTCATAATATGTTGGTCAATCCAGATGCTATTGTTCCATGTTTTCTCCCTTCGAGGAAAAATATGTTTTCAATTTCAGTTATTTCTCCTAGGAAACAAAAATTGAAGATATAATTTCCTTGTTAACATTTGATGTTTGATGTGTATGGTGGTGTATGTGTTGTTTATTTACAGGTTCTTAAAACAAGGGACTACATCCATGTTGAACAAGAGAGTTCATTTGTCAACATCAATATCAAGCCTAGAGGAAAGCTAATGAAAGCAAACTTTTGATCGCCTTCATATACAAGGCCTAGACAAGTAGCGAGCACATACCCTGTCTTCTACAATGCTGATGCTCGACTATGTGGATCTTGTGTCTCAATTGTTGTAATTTTTTGGGTCTCTTTATGTAATTGATGAAACTAACATAGGTTTGGGGGGTTGGGTTTCTGTGTCACTAATTGTACTCGTATGTAAATATGTTGTAAAATTAGTTCTCTACTGAGCTAGCCTCTCTTGTAGACATTGTAGAACTCCTGGAATCTGGCATGGTGGTTTAGTCATATTCTTGTGGTATATGCATGCATATATGTTTTCACATGAACATGCCTAGATGTTATGGAGAAGATGGTACCTGTAAATGGAATTTTCGTAGTCACATTTCATGAGTACATTACTCTCGTAGTTGGGATTATTGAACGAATCTTACTATAGTTTATACTTGTAAACACAGAAGGGTCCAGTGATGGTTATGCCCGGAACACTGATGAGCACTGCCCTCCTGTAGTCTCGTTGACGTGGATTACGGGGGCTTCAAAATTCAACGGCTTTATACTGTGCATACATATGTTTACGATGATCAATGTCAGTAGTTATCTGAAATTGGGTTTGCTGGGCAACCTGGGATCATCAGGGTTGCAATATATATCGCTCTTTCTTTCTTGCAAGTTTTTATTTTTATCTTTTTTAGGTAGGGAGGGAAGTAGGTAACATGGGTATTTTGCACATCAAAGTTCACCAATTGCGCTAGACAGTGGTTGTTTTTCTCGCAAGTTAAATCTTTGTGTAAGTAACACATTAGCAGTGAAATCTATGCATAAGCAACACATTAGCAATGAATCGCGACATGAGTGCCAAAAATATCTGAAATTGGGGTATGATAGAAATCGCAATCTGTTATTAATGCTGCAAGTATATTCACATCTCTCTCTCTCACTGTGAGTTATTAAAGTATGTTTTCATAGTCTCTATAATAACCCACAACTGCATGGACCGGATCATACTGAGACTGAATGGAAATCATTTGACTTTCAACGAAAGTAGTGAAAATCACTAAATGCCCCTTGTGTGATTGACCTTAAGGAGGTAAGAGGAGTCAAATTCAGAACCACATGATTTCTAAGGTGACGATCCCTTACCAACTTGACTAGCCCCTTGGGGTTAATCTGTTGATAACGTAAGTAAATTTCAAACTTATTTTAGTGGCACGATTTTTTTATCATAATATATCAAGTTTTAATTTGAAATGATTGACACAAGTTGGAGATAACGATGGGTGGAGATAGTAATACATGATGCTTCCATTTATGCTTTAATGATTTTGGCATACTAGCAAATTTAGGATATAACGAAGGCGAAATTATTCCTTCGCCATCTTTTATATTTGTTTTGATTTGAATAAATCCTAAAAGATGGGTAAGAGGGAATGGACGAGGACTATATTATGTGGACATTGTTCAGTAGAGAAAATTAGTGTTTTTGATTTTGATTTGATTTAGTAAGACTGATAGAAATAATTGATGTCATGGCAACATATGATTTAATTATGCAAAAAATGTTTATGGTCATGTTGAGCTGGGTGACGTTGCAGTTGCAGAGACTAATATAAGAGAATTTTTTAGCGATGAGAACAATGGTGGTAATGAGAACTTTGTAGATATAAGCATTGCGTCAGTAGGAATTGAAGTTAAACATAAAGTAAATGGGTATCGGGGATTACCTCAGTATAGCTTTCCTTTTAATGGATCGGGTTGCACCACGCGCTGATCAGCACGAACAACGACGAACGAAAGATTGTGATGATCTTGCTAGGCAATCGCTAGGCAATATTCTACCTTCGAAATCCAAGGATTGCAATGGAGATCTTTGAAGACGCACACTCTCAATTGGGAGAGACAGAAGAGAATAGAGAGAAAGAGAATAGGTCAATACCCTAATTGGACTTTGTGGCTAAAACCCTCTTATTTATAGAGAATTGGCTAGCTAGGGTTCCTAATTCTAATGGGTTTATGATTACCCCGTGGGCGACCCATGGAGGACCCAGGTCGGAACCTAGTCCGACTCATATTGATTATGTCCCACTCGCCCATGCAAGACGGACATACTCAATTGTCCATTTTAGAAGTCTCTCTACCATAGGTGTTTCATCATACAAGAAATGGAGTGTGTAACCTAACGAGATAATACGAATGTAGGAGTGCTATGTCAAGCTTTCATCTAACCAACATAGCACATCACTCACAAATAATTTAGGGTACTCTAAACAATCCAATTACACCAAGTCTAACACTCTTGATCCCTCGTGATGAGCAGTGCTAACCTTAAAACATGCAATGTGCTTATGATTATGTTGAAACACAAATACGACAAGTCGCCTGGTGAATAAGTCACAAAACAAAGGTACAATTTCTAATAGTTTTTCTAGACCACATGTCAATTATATTATTCTCAACCGCTTTCTCAATCGTGTCCCGCTGGACCGCATCATCAATGATCCTAAGGAGCACGTCAAAGTAGCATTATTGGACATCCTCTTCATGACATGGTTTCAGGTAGAGGGTATCCTTAGGATCAACTCAGTTTGATCAAAGTGGCTCACATAGTGAAGAAGAAGGGATTCATTCAATCACTCTCACAAATGGTCGTAATAAAGTACATACAATATAAAATGTATGTTATTATGCAACTCTCACTAAGGTGGGCATGTCACTCATAAAATAAAAAGAACACCATACAAGTCTGAGTTTAGTCGTAATTTCAAGGCCTAACTTGATTAAATCAGCCCAGTAGCCTCCATGGCGTTTGCCTGAGTTCTCACACTCGGCTATAAGTAGGCTACATTGAGACATAGGATCTCTGTGTTCGACTATAGAAAGGTCCCATCTTAGCTCTAAGTAAGGCACCACTTAGCTAAAAATCTGTCTGTTCATCTCGCTTACTATCTTTAAGCGCCAAGGTGAATGTAGCTCATCTTGCTCACTGTTTCTATGTGCCAAGGTGAATCACTCATGTGATTGGATCGATTTAATCCTAGTGACGTATTTACAAAATAAAATGTGTACACGCATAAATCACTATAAATAATTATGTCTCATATATATAAATCAAGGAGTGATAACAATAATGTCTAAATAAAATGCCAAAACTCAAAATACAAATCATCCACGTTTAAGTCCCAGTTTCCTAATATGAGTGAGAAAAATATCTCGAGCAATAGGCTTAGTCAATGGATCAGCCACCATGCTACTTGTGAAGATATGCTTCAAGACAACTTTCCCTTGAGCAACGATTCTCGAATGTAGTGATATTTAATGTCTATGTGTTTGGATTTCTTATGAAACTTGGCGTCCTTGGCGAATGCCAAAGCTGCTGACTATCACAGTGTACAAGCACCGCATCTCCAAAATGAGTGGTAATACCAATGCACTGTAGGAACCGCCTCAGCCAAATGGCCTCCAGAACGGCCATCGAGCATGCTATGTACTCGGACTCCATCATGGATAGGGCAATGCAGGTCTGCTTCTTGCTACTCCAAGATACAGCCCCACCTCCTAGGACAAATATATATCCCGAAGTAGATTTACGCTCATCTCTGTCACTAGCCCAGTCAGCATCATTATAACCTCTCAATCTCAAATCTGAACCACTAAAGGTGAGAGTGAGATCATTGATTCTACAAAGGTATTAGAAGATTCTTTTCACTACATGCCAATGGCGTGGTCTTAGCACCAAGTTGGCTTCACCCATATTCTTCATCTCAAAAGTAGAGGACAACCACTCTTTAGTGGTGACAATCATCTCCATGTCATTCCCAGCCAATAGAATGTCGTCAACATATAAGGATAGAATAAGAAAACTTCCTTTGGACCATTTTATATACACACAATGGTCTTCTTTAATCATTTCAAAACTAATGTTGATTCATAAAGATCTCCTCGTCTAGTTCTCCATTGAGAAATGCAGTTTTAACATCCATCTGAAAAGAACTCTAAATTCAATTTTGCAACAATGGCTAGAATGAGGTGAATTAAGGTAATTCTTACCATTGGGGAGAAAGTCTCATCATAGTCTACACCCTCCTTTTGGGTATAGCCTTTCGCCATAAGACGTGACTTATACTTGTCAATTGAACCATTTGCCTTGTGTTTAACCTTTAAAACCCATTTGTTTCTAATGGTCTTACGCCCAGGAGGTAGGTCAATTAACTCCCATACATGGTTCTTACTCATAGAACTCAGTTCATCCTCCATAGCAGCTTGGCACTTATCTTTAGCAGGTGAGAAAAGTGCATCTTCCAAAGAAGAGAGCTCATCCTCATCCTTTGGAACACAAATGAGAGCTTCCCCTTGAATCTCAATACGTCGATAAGGAATATGCCCATGAGTGCTCCTACGTGCAAGGGAATCCTGATGATCGTCTAATGGTACACTCCCACTAGGCTGATGATCAGTCTCACTTTCTCTGGCAATTACAGGATGAGTTAATTCTCCACTGGCATCATCAATGCTAAGAAAATCTATTTCAATAAAGTCGATATCCCGTGACTCTTTCTCAGTTATTCCTTCGTCAAGGTGTTCACTGTATATAACGTAACCCTTTGAGCTATCAAAATATTTTATGAATCCAAGCTACCCAAACTTATGGGAGGTGTTGTGAACATAACCCGCTGATCCCCATGGTCGCATATGCCCTAAATTTAGCTTTGCTCCCTTTCATAACTCATAAGGGGTCAAGGAACTGACTGTGAAGGCACTTGATTAAGGATGTAGGCAACAGTTAGAAGAGCATCCCCCCAGAAAAATATTGGGAGGTTGGCTTGCGCCATCATCAACCTAACTATATCTAAGAGTGTCCTATTTCTCCTCTCTGCTACCCCATTTTTCTGTGGAGTGCGAAAAATGGTTAACTGCTTGTGAATCCCCTTCTCCTCACACAGTTCTTTAAACTAGTCTAATAAATACTCGCGTCCCCAGTCAGTGCACAGAGTTTTTAAGCTCTTACTTGATTGATTCTCAACCTCTGTCATGAAGTGCTTAAAGCAATCTAATGCCTCGTAGCGGTGAGTGATCAGATACACATAACCGTGCCATGAAAAATCATCAATAAATGTAAGAAATGAAGAGGCGTCATGGTGTGCCTTTACATTCATAGGTCCGTAAATATCTTAGTGGACAAGTTCTAGAGGCTGGGTGGCTTGGACTGCCTTTCCAAAAGGCTTTCGATGAGCCTTACCTGCTAGATAGGGCTCGAACACAGGGAGGTTGACTTTAGCAAGTGGTCTTAAAAGGCCTTCTCTAGCTAACCTAGTCATCCTATCTCATCCTATGTGTCTAATCTAGTGTGCCATATAATGGATTTAGAATTATCACATGTATTAACTACATAAGAAATAGATGAAGCAGAATCAATTAAATCTAATTTAAAAAATCTATTAAGTAAGGATCCACATCCAACAAAAATACCGCTCAAATAAAACTCTAAAATGCAACCGTCAATATAGAATGAATATCCTTAAGGCAATAATGCAGAAACTGAAAGTAGATTATATTGAATATCTGATATGTAAAGCACATCAGGAAGAAGCAAGGTGCGTCCAGTACGCATCTTGAATTGATAAGTACCAACTTCTTAAACTACTTCATTGGTACCATTCCCCATGAACGCTTTTTGGGATCCAGTAGGAATTCTGTGATAATCTATGAAACCCCCTCGATCTCGTGCTATATGTTTTATTGCTCCTGTATCCACAGTCTAATTAGACTATGTATGAGCAACCAAAACATGGGTACAAATATATGTATAGGGAGGCTGGGATAGAAATGGTACCTTCTTCGGCTCAGTGCAATCACGAGCAAAGTACCCCATCTTCTGGTAGTTGTAGCATTTGACCTTGGATAAATCTTTCTTTCCACCATGCTTGCCTCTTTTGCTCTTGGCAGGCTTGCCTCCTTTTGGCGCCTAGTTCTGAGACATACCCTGATTTCTTGGGTTGCCTTGTCTTTTGCGCTTGAACTTGCACTTGCCTCCCTAGGTGTCTAGGGTAGTTACACGGTTCGCCTCTTAGCACTCCGCCTCAAGTTCCACATGTTGTGCAATATCAACAAAATTTCTAATGCTGTTATTGTGTGTGATAACAAGTTTTATGGGGTTCTAAGAATCGGGTAATGTCCTAATGACAGCTTGAACCTACTGCTCATCAGTGAGAGTGGCCCTAGCATCTTTCAACTTCCGAATCATATCCTTGACCACCCTAAGGTGTCCAGGCATAGTGTGCTTAGGATCTATCTGATACATCTCAAACTTCAAGGTCATACCTCTTAACCTTGTAGTAGATGTACCTCCATAGTCAATGTTCAGCTGGTCTCACATGGACTTAGTTGTGGTGTGTTTCTCATAATCACGAATCAACTCATTATGCATAGCGCTTAACATAATAAAGTGCGTATTGTGACCTTTATTCACCTACTAATTATAGGCTTCCATATCACGATGGTGCTGAGCGGTAGTACCCTCAGCGGGTTTATCCATAGCATTGATCAAATACTCAAGATAGTTTTTCTTATTGAGCAAATATTGAATCTTTCGATGCCACATGTCATAGTTGGGTCCAATCAATTTGTCACCCTTGGTGAGGTCCGCAACAACATGATTATTGGCCATATCATTACACACAAAAATGTGCAAGGTAAACATTAGGTATACATTAAGAATTTGTTCCAAAAACCCTAATTAAAATTAATAGTTCCTTACAACACATGGTGAGACCAAAAATTTTGCTAGGCCCATAATCAAATCTCATATGTGTGGGTCAGGGACATATAATTTTAATCAATTTCAATCAAATATAAGGAGAATTAGGTATCTCCAATCCACAAAATTATGCCATACAAATGGATGTGCATGGGTCCCACACAGGAACCCGATTGGTACTTAAAATGGCATGTTGAGGTAGTATAAGTGTATGATACACAATGCGAGACACTTACCCATTACAAGGCTTCTCAACAATTAATTACATTGTCCCAAAAAACAATTACATTCTTAATCCTACTATATCAATGTACTGAGTAGGGAGTACCGCACTTTAAATCATACACAAAGATTATCTCTAACGTACATACATGAACATGCCCACTTTAATTAAATACCAATCATAATCTCCAACCTAGAAAAAAAATAAATATCCATGGCTCAATTGGTGGAGAATGACCGTGCATCCCAATGAGTGGAGCGAGTCTCAAGTCAAAACTGCCATGGGAGGGTATGATGATTTGTCAATACATACACATATACATGCTAAAACACATTTCAAAGTAATAATATGTTTGGCCCAATGACGTGAAGGTCACAGGTTCGAGTCATGCCAATAATCCCAATAATGTAAAGCAAACAACATAAATATGCATCATCATATCAACTACTTCATGTAAATCATATAAAGTGCCCTCCCATTTGACCAAAGTCATTAAGGGATAATTTTAGGTAGGGTTACATAAACCCAAACCTAAAATTACCACCAATAATATGAAAAAAAAATATTTTTGAATAGGAGTTTAGACTTTCTAATACTTTCCAATCAGAACTGATGTGAATTGGTATCGATCAAAATCGATCTCAATACCTATTTCGAATTATGCCGATCCGATCGAATCTAATAACAATGGTTCAGATATGATAAGTATTGAATACATTTTGGGGGGATGATCTGATCCATGACCGAGCCAGATCGAAATCAGATCAGTATTAGCCTTAACCAATCCGATATGACTGATCAGGAAATTAGAATCAACCCATAATATAACCCAGTCCTGTACAGATACGGTATGGGTGAATTAAAGTAAAACTAAACAACTTCCTTTCAAAGCTCTTTAAAACAAACTATAACTTTTTCTTTTAATTCTCTATAGCTTACGTCAGAGATAGTACAAAAAATCATTACATCTTAAATAATAAAAAAGAGTATTGTCTTGAATAGCTTTAGGTAGTTAAAAAAAAAAAAAAAGATACAGAAAGAATTTGTCTTCTAAAAGAAGACTACTACCATTGATCCATCAGCTCCAGTAATCTCGGGAGCCACCGTCGACTATAGTCTAAAACCTACAGTTTCGGTGAAGGCACGCACCCACAAAAAAATAGCCTCCATCCATCGGTTGCAGACCACACGGCCAAGGGCAGTGCATTATGACGCATGCAGGGTATGCAAAATCAGCGGTAGCAACCATTGTTGCTATTGTGCGCACAAAGCACAAGCGATGGATCCAAGGATCAATGAAGCATAGTCGCAGCCAATGCACGAGGATGCGTAACATAACCACTAACCGTGGCTTTGATACCTATGTTAAACGGAAAGTAAATGGGTATCGGGGATTACCTCAGTATGGTACTGTGAGGCTTGGCAACCTGCACCGATACAACTATTATTGCAAGTTGTTCTTCTCAAGAATTCAATAAAAGAAAAATAAAAAAACAAAACAAAACAAACAAAGCACTCTGATTTACCAAAAGAAAACGAAAAATAACACGGAACTGTCTCCCCGGCAATGACGCCAAAAACTTGTTTGAATTTTAAAAGTAACCACAAGCATAAAAATCAGTGTAGCTAACGGGTCCAACACAAAGAGAGCAGCCACTTTATTTTAGTTTTCTTTTAAGTAATGTGAAAGTGAACTAATTAATTATAGTGATCTACTTCTAACTACTACCCTAAAACACATGCATCTAAAAGTGTCCTAACCAACACATTTAGGAATTTAAATACTTCAAACCATGCAGATAAAATGTAAATAACTGAAAGTAAAAGTGCTGAAATAAAATAAATAAACTAAAAAGGATTAGAAAGCTAGAGAGAGGCACACAAGTAGGTTTCTCTAGGCCGAGGGATGCACCGCAAATAATGCAAGTTTCCCTTCTTGACTAGAGAGTAAATCTTATAAGGGCTTCACTACTTAGCTTTAGGGAAAGGGAGGTAGAGTAAATAACTGAAAATAAAGGCAATAAAAGGATGGTCCATAGCTAGAGGGGGGCAAAGCCAACACATGCATCTAGCCAAAGACCTTGGGGAAAAGGAAAAACAATAAAGTAAAGACTAAAATTAAAAACCTAAGTTAAGAAGGAAAGGGTAGTAAGAAGAGGGAATGAGAGGGGGGAGAGAAAGACTTATGAGAAGGAGAGAGAAAATATTCCAACAAAAAAAAAAAAAAACCAAAAAATAGCAGCCAAGAAGTTCAAACTTGAGACCTCCTGGTGAGCAAGGGATTTTTACACACCACAACTCACCAACTACGCTAGGTAGTTGTTTCCAAAAAATGAATCTTCAATCACTAAAGGGGGGTCCATCGATCCTTGTTGGCATTTGAAATATTCCTTGTACACTTGGGACAACTGCAAACAGGCCGGTTCTACATCTTGGTTCAGTTCTGATCCATTACTCTTTTTCTAGCCTGAAAAGAATAATAACTTGTTAGGTGACCAAATAGATGTGTACTTTTACTGCAACATGTCTATCTTACTCAGAATTTTATGCTCTTCGCAACCATGAAAGAAACATGACCTCTTTCAGTATAAAATTGAAGATATGGCACCCAATAGTCCTTAAGGCCTTTAAAATACAAAACCTACAAAAAGAGAGTAAAACCCAAGATAGCACCATTCTAAATATATAAAAATGCATGCTTTACTACCTAAGATTTCACACATAAATATATTCATCACTGGGCTAGGTATCACAACCCTAAGTGCTACACCCCTTGTTCGTAGGGGGTTTAGGTATAGACTAATCCCGATATATGTGGCTACCTGATCAGCAGTGCACTTTTGTGGGGAGATGTATGACATCAGATATGGATGTGGATAAGAATTATATGGGGTTACCATTTAGGGGTTTGCTGGGGGATCAAGGCTCTAATCAGGATCGGCTGGCTCCTGCCTGTAATGAGCTTGTATTCTTGAGACCCAACGTACAGGGTAGGGAATGCTTCCTACGTTGTGTAGCACTATACCTATAGGTGATACGACTCAGTAATGGACTAGGGAATCTATATACTTTTAATAAAAGCAATCATGAGCATATTCTTTCTATGTGGAGCATGCATTGCTTATGGATACGTGTGTTTGTCTATCCTACCCCTTACTGAGCATTTCCAGTGCTCACCCTTATCCTTTGATCCATAGATGAAGAGAACAGTCACCTACAAATTACTAGTTCAAAGTATGAGGCTATAGCCATGTATTAATTGGCTTGTGTAGAAGGACCTGATTGTGAATGTGATGATTGTGTTTATGTTGGACAACATTACTGAGGACTAATGTACTTAGTTATTCTTTTGTGTATATATGGATAGTGGTAGAAACCAGTTTTTGATGTCTGAGACTACAAGTGGGAGACAGTATAGACAGGTGGGGACATGTTGATGTTTGGATAGGTGGGAGGCATGTCTGATGGTTTATAATACAGATGGGAAACATTTTTTTTTGTGTAAATATTTTGATATAATGGGATGAATATAATATATATGGATTATTGAACATAATGTTGTGAATATTGTATATATATGGTATCAGGTAACACATAGCAGCACTGGATGAATATGAAATTTTACTTGATCTTATATTATCTGCTACAACTCTGATTGAAAGTATGTGAATGTGGTGTTGTGGACACTCCTAAAGTAGGATCCTGGGAGAAAACAAGCTGACTGGGTGTGGTGAGGTATCCAGTGCCAGAATACCTGTGACATGTTGAGGGCAGGGTGTGACAAGATTGGGTGGTATCAGAGCAAACTCCAGGAATGATTTCTGACAACCCACAAGACTATAGGAATCATCCAGTGCAATAGGCAGCAAAGAATTAAAAGCTACAAGATAAAAGCCTATTTGTTGAGAAATCTGGTGTGTATAGTAGAAAAATGATTAGGATATGAATGATCAATTATGAAATCATTTGACGAATGTTATATATAATAAGTTGCTGCATTATTCATCCTTGTAGAAAATATCTATGTTGAGCATTGGGAATTGATACGCTATGATTTTCAGGAAATTACTAATATGCCTCCATAACTGGCTCAACCTCAGCAAGGACCACGACATCGGAAAAGGGGTCGGCCTACTACTAGAGCTCACCCTGTGGTGTCTGTGAGTGATGAGAGGAAAAGTGAGTCGGTATCTGGAACATAAGAATCATTTCCTGCTGCTGCTTCCATAGAGGCAACATCTGTGTCACCTCTTATACCTCCAGTGCTTACAACATAGGATGTGACCACTCTAGTGACCAATATGGTCCAAGGAATATAGCTAGGGCTGCAACAAAATTTACAACAAAATATGCAACAACAAATATAACAACAGAATAGAGTTATTGAGGAATTGGCCACAACAATGCACGGTAGGGGAATACCAGTTCCACCTACACCAATGGCACCACCTCCTCTAGTTCCTACAGTTACAGTACCTCAAGTTAACCTAAGGATTTCAGTAGCACCACATACTATAGGTGGGCAAGCAACTCAGGCTATACTAGTTATAAGTACACAGGCAGGACAGTAAGGCTTAGAGAACCCACCAACAGTATAAGTGTGGACTGATATGAGTAAGTTGATGGAGAAATTCCAGAAATATAGGCATCCATACTTCAGTTGTGTGAGTTCTGACCCATTAGCACCATCAAAATGGGTGGAAGGAGTTAAAAAGGCAGTGGCAGTGTTAGGTTGCAGTGATGAGCTAAAGATTATGTGTGCTACCTATCAACTGCAGAATGAAGCTCATTCTTGGTGGAAGGATACCAGACCCATACTGTTAGCCACACATCCACATCCCACTTGGGATCAGTTTGTAGAGGCATTTTATGGGAACTATTTCCCTATCAGTGTGAGAGACAGGAATGAGTCAGAATTTATGGCTTTGGTTCAAGGACCTAAGTCAGTGTTGGAGTATCAACAACAATTTGAGGATTTATATTATTTTGCCCCAGAACATATGAAGAATGAAAGTGCAAAGGTAAAGAAATTTGAGAAGGGTATTGGAGCTATGTTAGTAGCACATCGGCTCCAGAACTATGCTGATGTGGTTTAGATTGCTAAATCTATTGAAGATAAGCAGAGGGAAGGCTATCAGATTTAGGTGGCAAGAAAAGCAAGAACAAGTAATACAAGAAGATAGTTTGGAAGGTTTGGAAGAGAAGCTTCTTCTTCTACTATAATACCCATACAGAAAGAGGTTAGTCGAGCTTCTACACAATCACAGTCAGCACAATCTCTGCCAGCAATTTCTACTCGTCAGCCTATTACTGTGAGATGTTATGTGTACCAACAGCCAAGGCACTATGCAAGATTTTGTCCTTAGAGGAAACCAAGTGAACATAGTGTGGCTTCTTCTTCTGCACCCACCAAGAAGTCATAGGCATCAGGGAAAGTCTATGCACTAACAGCTAAGGAAGCCGAGGTTGGACCTGGAGTAGTGATAGGTACAGTGATTGTTTCTAGTATGCCAGCACATATATTATTTGATTTTTGTGCATCTCATTCATTTGTATCTTCTAATTTTGCTTCAAGACTGGGTGTGAAATCTAAAAAGTTAGCTTATCAGTTGATGATCAATACACCTACAGGGTTTATTATAGACTTAGAGGATGTGTATGAGCTTTGTATTATTCGGATATGTGGGTGAGATATAATAGCTCATCTGATTTGTATAGATATGAAGGATCTTGATGTTATCCTAGGTATGGATTGGCTATCTGCATATTGAGTTTGTGTGCTCTGTGCTGAAATAAAAATACTGTTTAGACCCAGAAATCGAGATGAGTTTATATTTCAAGGACAATGGAAGGAAACTAGGAAGGTATTAATTTCTGCTATCCAAGTACATAAATTATTAGAGGAAGGATGTGAAGCGCACGTTACATTTGTCCAAGATACTATAAGGGAGATTGCAACATTAGAAGATCTGGAAGTAGTAAAAGAATTTCCATATGTATTTCCAGAGGATTTATGTAGTGTGCCCCTAGATAGGGTGACTGAATTTTGTATTGACTTGATACCTGGGGCAGCACCAGTGTCAAAGGCACCCTATAGGATGGTTCCTACTGAATTAAAGGAGTTGAAGGAATAGTTGTAGGATTTGGTGAAGAAGGGTTTTATTAGACCCAGTGTATGGGGGGCTCTAGTCTTGTTTTTGAAGAAGGATGGGAGTTTACGGATGTGTATTGATTACCAGGAATTGAACAAGTTGACAATTAAGAACCGGTATCCACTTCCCCACAGTGATGATTTATTTGATCAATTACAAGGAGCCAGTACGTTCTCCAAGATTGATTTGAGGTCAGGGTATCACCAGTTGAAGATTAAGGAAAGTGATATCTAGAAGACAGCATTCAAGACAAGATATGATCATTATGAATTTGTGGTTATGCCATTTGGATTGACCAATGCACCAATAGCTTTTATGGGGTTGATGAATAGAGTTTTTTATGATATGCTAAATCAACACGTGATAGTTTTTATAGGTGATATATTGATCTATTCCAAGAGTAGAGAGGATCATACAATTCACTTGTGGTCAGTATTACAGAGATAGAGAGAAACAATTGTATGCTAAGTTTAGCAAATGTGAATTTTTTTTTTCACAAGTCAATTTCTTGGGGCATATTGTATCTACTAGAGGTATTGAAGTTGATCTTGGAAAAGTGAAAGCAGTATTAGACTGGGAGTCTCCAAAGACTATTAGTGAGATTTGGAGTTTTTTAGGTTTAGCAGACTATTACATGATATTTATGGAGAATTTTGCTCGGATATATGCTCCTATGACTCGGTTGACTAGAAAGGGAGTCAAATTTGATATGGACTGAAGAATGTGAAAGCGGTTTCCAGGAATTAAAGAACCGACTGGTGATAGCTCCAGTCCTTGCTATACCAGATGGTACATCAGGTTTGGTAGTATATAATGATGCATCCAAACAAGTTTTAGGATGTGTGTTGATGCAAAATGGAATGGTAATTGCTTATACTTCTCGGTAATTGAGGGATTATGAGAAGAATTACCCTACTCATGACCTGGAATTGGCATTAGTCATCTTCGCATTGAAGATTTGGCATCACTTTTTGTATGGCGAAAAGTGTGAAATTTATAGTGATCACAAGAACCTTAATTATCTTTTCACTCAGAAAGAACTAAATATGTGGCAAAGGAGATGGATGGAATTATTGAAGGACTATGACTGCAATATCCATTACCATCCAGGGAAAGCTAATGTGGTAGCAGATGCTCTCAGTAGAAAACACAAAGTTACTACATTAACTGCACCTATTGCAAATCCTATGTTGATTGAGGAAGCAAGAGAATTTGGTTTAGAAGTAATTGTGGGAGTGGAGATATCTGAAGATATAACACTTGCCACACTTATTATTAAACCTTCTTTATAACAGATTAAAGAAGCCCAATCTAAAGATGAGGTGTTGAAGAAAACCATAAATGCTATCAATGATGGAAGATAGAAGGATTTGAGGTTCACAGTGAAAGATGGAACTTTGTGGTTCAATGATAGATTGTGTGTTCCAAGGGAAGAGAAATTGATAGAGTTGATTTGAATGAAGCACACAACACCCCTTACTCTATACATCCTAGAAGTACAAAAATGTATAGAGATATGAAGAAAACATACTGGTGGCATGGTATGAAGACTGATGTAGTAGAACATGTGGTAAAATGCATTAATTGTCAATTGGTGAAAGCATTGAGGTAGAGGCCACATGGGCTATTACAACCTCTCCTAGTACCAATGGAAATGGGAACATGTCACTATGGATTTTGTGACAAGATTACCCAGAACCAAAAGAGGGAATGACACTATATGGGTGATTGTTGATAGATTGACCAAAGTAGCACAATTTATACCTATGAAGACATCTTACTCTATGGAGAAGTTGGCGCAGTTGTATATTGATAAGGTATCATGGTGTATCTGTCAACATTGTTTCTGACCATGATTCCTGTTTCACTTCTAAGTTTTGGGAATGTATACAGAAGGCAATGGGAACTAAACTGAAATTTAGCACAACATTTCATCCTCAGACAGATGGACAGACAGAAAGACCAATTCAACATTAGAAGATATGTTGAGGCCTATGCTATATATATGAGCTATAGTTGGGATGAACATATATCTTTAGTTGAATTTGCATATAATAACAGTTACCAATCAAGTGGTATGGCACCATTTGAAGCTCTTTATGGGAAGAAGTGTAGAACCCCATTGTATTGGGATGAAGTATGAGAAAGAAGAATTTTGGGACCTGAGTTGGTGCAGACTACCTGTGAGAAGATAGATATGATCAAGGAAAGAATCAAGGCAGCTCAATCCAGGCAGAAAAGTTATGCAGAAAACAGAAGGAAGCCTTTAGAGTTTGAAGTGGGTGAAAAAGTGTTTCTAAAAATTTCACCAATGAAAGGCATCAAGAGATTTGGAAAAAGAGGTAAATTAAGTTCAAGGTATATAGGACCGTTTGAAATACTGGATCGGATTGGTAAGATAGCCTATAGATTGGCATTACCTCCAAGGCTATACAGATTTCATAATCTATTTTATGTCTCTATGCTAAAGAATTACATTCCAGATCCTTCACATATATTGCATGATATGGAACCTATGGAGTTGGATGATGATTTGAGTTATAAAGAGCAACCTAAAGGAATCTTTGATAGAAAAGAATACCAACTTCGGAGTCGAACCATTCCATATTTGAAGATCAAGTGGAAGAACCATCCGGAGCAAGAAGCATCTTAGGAGAGAGAAGATGAAGTGAAGGAGAAGTACCCAGAACTGTTTGGTTTACTAGGTAACTTTTGCAAATTTCGACGATGGAATTTTTATAAGGAGGGGAAAATTGTAATACCCCAAATCTCACCTCTTACTTTAAATTGTGAACAGGCAATAGTAACAGGTTGGAGAGACCAACACTTGCATGGCTGACAGCAGTAGAATGCCAAGAAGGGAAGAATGACCTAATATGTACCTGTGCCTTCTGCCAATAATGTTGGAAGAATCAATAGGAAAAGTGAGCCAATAGGTAGACATTAACCTTTAATAAGGGTTGGTAATGATAAAGGTTTAAACAGACTCAAGGGGGAACAAACCTAGCTCAACTAGCTAGAAAGCCCTGGACAGGATAGGCAGGCCTGTCAGGTGGACAGAATGGTCATTTTTGACTATTGTGGGTCCCACTTTTGTAATTTGACACGTGGACCTAGTTTTATGAGTCTGTTACGATAAAATAAGTTAAATTATAACTTATAATAAGAATTATATGATTTAAAGTTAAGTATATAGTAAGTTAATACAAGTAATATAGCTATACATATATATATATATATATGGTACATAAGTGAGTGGAACATTTCACTAATGATGTGGCGCTATAAAAAGGCCACCACTGACCATATTAGCCTCATTTTCTCACTTGGACAGCAAGAGAAGGAGAAGAGAAAGAAGAAGAAAAAGAAGAGAAGAGAAGAAGAGAAGGGAAGAGAAGGAGATCAAGAGAGAGATCCACCTCCTAAGACTGCTGTTAGAAGATCCAACAAATAGGTAAGGAAATCTCAACTATATGAACTTGAAAAATGAGAAAAAAATCTCAGAAATTGGAAATGGGTTTGGGCCGATTTGGCTGAAACAAAAGGAAAGGGTGAAAGTTTGGAAATTTCAGCAAGCATGTACTCTTAGGGAGTTCAATTTACTATTTTGGATGGAATTAATTGAAAGGAACTTAAATTTTCAGAGATGGGTTGCATGCTCATGGCCGATTGGGACTAAAAAGTGAGGATTCTCACTAAAAGTTCTTAAAAGAGAAAATTTCATGTGAAGGAGGTGAAAACCCATTTTAATTTTACTGTTTTAAGGTTTAAGATTCACATGAAAGGTGAAATTGAAGGTGGATTAAATGCATGCATACCTAATCTGAGGTTTGATCATCAGATTAGAAGTTGGATTTTGAATTCCCACCTTAATTCATGATCTCGTGTAAGCATGTGGTTCAATTTGAGGAAAAATCAGAAATTTCTGCTGGATTTCATATGTATGATTAATAAATTAAAATGGGAATTATGAATAGACTAGTAACTAGTATGAATCAAAGTACTATACTGCTGTTATGGGAGTGAAGACCTTAAACAGAGAAGCTTAGGCCAAAAGCAAAGGTGAAATTCTGCAGAGAATTGGCAGAATCAAATTTCTGCAGAAAAAAGGGCAACCAATGGGAGACATCAGGGTGGCAGAGACCAGTTTGCCCTTAGTTTTTGTCATAGACTTTTTGGGTTTTAAAGGGACCTGTAGGGCCTATAGGGGAGATAATAGATGACCCTACTAGGGAATAGATTTAAATTAATTTTAATATATGTGTGTATCAGTTTATGATTTTAGGAGATCCTAATAGCTGTGTGTGAGATTATTTAGTACCAGAAGGGGAGTTGATTATTTTATATTTTTAGGGTGAGTGGGTGCCTCCCTAACCTCCTTTCTTTTAATGTGTTTCTTAATTGTTAATCATGCATATATTGTTTGTGTATGTGCATATTCTTTTATTTTAATGATTTTTATTAAGATGGAATTGATGATATGGAGATGTGAATGGTAAGACAGGTAAGATGGGACACGTGCATGTGCCCATGTTTGCATATGTGATTTGGGTGATTAGTTGTGCATCATATAGAATGCTGGGCTAGGTATCACAATCCTAAGTGCTACACCCCTTGTTTGTAGCGGTTAGGTATGGACCAATCCCGACATATGTGGCTGCCTGATCAACAGTGGACTTTTATGGTGAGATATATGGTATCAGATATGGTTGTGGACAGGATATGGCATACTGTATGCCTGGTGGATATATATTATATAGAGTTACCATTTAGGGGTTAGCTGCGGGACCGAGGCTCTAACCGGGATCGGCTAACTCCATCCTGTAATGAGCTTGTATTGCAAAGGTCCAACGTATAGGGTAAGGAATGTCACCTACGTTGCTATAGATACCCAATTTTGTCATCCTTCCCCAGCTATGATGACTTTCGGATCTTGGACACGACCTTTCACCTCCAATCAACAGAGATGACAACTGACTGAGGTAACTATTCCCAGAAGCATTCAATACTCACCCAAAATCCCCAGAAAACCCATGCAAGAGAAAAGAAGGGTCTAATTATGACATTTCATATATGAAGGAATTCAGTCCTAGGTGAGCGTATAGATGCATAGTACTCAGAATCACAATTCTAACGATATATGGTATATCAAAATCGGACCATCGGATCCCCTGTAATCATTCCTAGAAGTTATTCCATGAACACCCAAACCCCGCCCATGCAAGCACCCACGACTTGCCTTGAGTGCCCAAACCCCACCCATGCGAGCACCCAGTCCTTACCTTGAGTGCCCAAACCCCGCCCATGCGAGAACCCACGCCTTGCCCTAAGTGCCTAAACCCCGCCCATGCGAGCACCCATGCCTTGCCTTGAGTGCCCAAACCTTGCCCATGCGAGCCCCTATGTTGTGCCTTGCACCCCTACCCGTGCCCCACTTGCACCCGACCTAGCCCCGCGTGTACCCGACTAAACCTAGTATATACCTGACCAAACCCCGTGCATACTCGACCAGGCCCCGTATGTACCCGACCAAGCCCCACGCATACCCGACCAAGCCCTATGTGTACACGACCAAGCCCCGGGCATACCCGACTGAGTTCCAGCACCCATGTCAGAGTTCCAACACCCATGCCAGAGTTTCAGCATCATGCTAGAGCCCCAACACCCATACCAGAGCCCCAACACCCATGCTGGAGCCCTTGCTAGAGCTCCAGCACAGTGCTGAAACTCCAGCACCCCTACTGGAACTCCAACATCCATGTCAGAGCCCCAGCACCCTTACTGGAGCCCCAGCCTCGTGCATACCGCACCCCAGTCGAAACCTTCGACATCCCCACAAGTGATTGAAATCCCCTTCTGGCTATTAATTTGGAGAAGGAATTCCCTCTTCACCCGCCTGTGTACCCTACACTGCTCAGCTAGCATACCCTACACTGTGGCCTCCCATTGGTCCAAAAAGGAATCTTTTTACCTTATTGGCCCAAAAAATTACCATTCCCCCCATTGGCTAAAGAAAATTACCCTCCACCCCATTGGTCCAAAATTTTTTACTTTCACCCCATTGGTTTAGAGAAATTACTTTTTACCACCATTGGTTAAGGAATTTTCCCTCTCCTCCCTATTGGTCCAAAAATTCTATAAATACCCCCTCCCTTTTGTTTTTCACAGCATAACACCCCACAACAACAAGTCTCCTAGTGAGCATCCCATAGTTGTGAAGCTCTGCCCTCTCTCCTCCCCTTTCCCCCTTGAGGTTTTTCAAGTCTTCGGGGAGATCTTCATAAGATCCAAAGTGTTCTTTGGGCCTTCGAAACTCTTCAATCCCTTGCTTTCTTTGAGTGAGATTTTGTATAGAAAATGTTTCCCCTTAGTCTCCCACCCCCTTTTGAGGTTCTTCAAGTCTTTGAGGAGATCTTCATAAGATTCCTTCGAATCTTTGAAGTGTTCTTCGGGCCTTTGAAGTTCTTCAACCATTTAGGTTTTAGCCGATTCCTAGCGGAAGCTCAACCCGAGTGGTAGCTCAACCTAGCCCTCCCATAGCCTATGCCCAGTAAAAGCTCTGCTAGAGTGCCACCTCAGCTTAGCCCTCCCATAGCCTATCCCCAGCGGAAGCTCTGCCAGAGTGCCACTTTAGCCAAAATCTAAAAGTAACCATTCCTAGCCGAAACTCTGTCCAAATATCATCACAGTCAGCATCTCTTGAGAAAGAAATTTAGAGGCCAAGACCATCTTCCCCTTAACCTAGAGAATTCACAGGAAAGCATACTAGCATCAACCAGGGGGTCCACTCCTCTTGACCCAAAACATGGGTCAAGCTTAGGTATAATTTCTCAACAGAATTAGCACAATGTAGACTTTATATTTACCTTATTTTAGTGTACATAATTATTTAAATTCAATCAATGTATATATGTGTGATAACCTAGCCATGTATGCGAAATAGGAATAATTATGGAAAATGTTCGTTCTTAAGCATCTAGTAGGAAGACCGGTTGAACTGGGTAGATTGGGTTCCTAACACCTTTCCAATTATACAACCTGACACTTATCCTAAATCCCTAGACCATACCAAAATTTGGGCCCTTTTCTCAGGAATTGGGCCCACCCTCGGGTCCTAGGCCCATAACCCTAGGTGGCGACTCTAAACCCTTTTACATGATCCCAATCCTCATATTGGACCATCATCAAAACCCCATCTCGAATGACGAACTTTACACTCATGCAAAATAGGCCTCCACGTATCTTTGAGCGGCGATACGACGGTGTGAGGCCCACAGGGTAAGTATACACGACACACCGCTCCCTCATGAAAGAGAAAGAGAGGAGAGAGGAAGGAATGCAAGCAAGTCTTTTTCTCACTCTCCCTAAAAGGGAGGGAAGAGAGGGATCTCATCGTCTTCCGGCCACTATCCTCACAGTTGCGTAGCACTATACCCATAGGTGATGAGAATTAGTAATGGACTGGGGAATCTGTATAGTTTTAATAAAAGGAATCATGAGCATCTTCTTTCTGTGTGGAGCATGCATTGCGTATGGATGCATGTGTTTGCCTATCCCACCCCTCACTGAGCATTTCCAATGCTCACCCCCTATCCTATGATCCATAGATGAAGAGAGTAGTCACCTATAGACTACCAGTTCAGAGTATGAGGCTATGGCCTTGGATTAGTTGGCTTGTATATAGGATGATGATTTCAGCCATGAACCTGATTACGAGTGCGATAATTATGTTGATGGTGGACGGCATTACTAGGGACTAATGTACTTAGTTATTCTTTTGTATATATGGGTAGTGGTAGAAACCAATTTTTGATGTCTGAGACTGCAGGTGGGACATAGTATAGATAGGTCAGAGACATGTTGATGTTTGGATAGGTGGGAGATAGATTTGATGGTTTATAATACAGATGGAAAACATTCTTTTAGTGTAAATATTTTGATATAACGGCATGATTGTAATATATATAGATTATTGAACATAATGTTGTGAATCATTGTATATATATGGTATCAGGTAGCACATAGCAGCACTAGATGAATATGAAATTTTACTTGATCTTATATTATTTGCTGCAACTCTGATAAAAAGTATGTGAATGTGGTGTTGTGGACACTCCTAGAGTAGGATCCTAGGGGAAAATAGGCTTACTGAGTGTGGTGAGGTATCCAGTGCCAACATTCCTGTGCCATGTTGAGGGCAAGGTGTGATAGTATGGGCAAGTGCAAGGGCAAGTACAAGCCCAAGCCTACGTGCATGTTATAGGGTGGACTGATCTAATGAAGATGATGGAAAAGTTCCAAAGGCTTAGGCCTCCATACTTTTCCAATTTGGGCCAAGATCAATTGTTACCCTAGAGATCGATCAGATGAATGGAGAAAGTTTTTAGGTTGATGGGCTGCAATGATGAGCAGAAGATACTATGTGTCGGCTACCAACTGCAAAATGAAGTTGATGCTTGGTGGAGGGCTACTGAGCCCATTCTAAGGGCAGACAACCTAAACCCCACTTGGGAAGATTTTAAAGAAACATTCTTTGGGAATTACTTTCCCAAGAGCTTCAGAGACAGAAGGGAGAGTGATTTCTCTCACTTAGTGCAAGGGTCCTGTTCGGTACTGGAATATTAGAAACACTTTGAGGAATTATTATACTTTGCTCTTGAGCACATCCAAAGTGATCGGGCCAAGAAAAAGAAGTTTGAGAAAGGATTGAGGCCAAGTATTCATTCAACAATGGCTGGGTTGAAGTTGCAAACCTATGCTGAGGTGATCCAAGTGGCCAAATCCATTGAAGACCGGCACAGAGACAACTTCATAGCACAACAAGGAATGGGAAAGAGACCCATGGGGTCGATTGATTTTAAGGGAGCCAGTAAGCTTTCCAGTGGCCGTTATATCAACCCAACTCCAGTCCAGTTTAGAAAACCAGAAGCAAGCCAACCCTCCCAATCCTCTTGCTCTAGTGGTGTATCTCAGTCTGTGGGTTCAAGCCCTAGGTGCTTTCACTGTGACCAGCTAGGTCACTTAGCCAGGACATGCCTCCACCATTGGCCGGGTGATGCACCTTATACTCTACCACCTAGACCCCAATAGACATATGCAACCAACAGGCCAGTACAACCACCACAGGGCTAGAGACCCCAAGAAAGGGTGTTTGCTATAATAGTCGAGGATACGGAAGCTACACCAGGTGTGGAGATAGGTACCCTATTGATATCATTATTACCTACACATGTGTTCTTTGATTCAGGAGCATCCCATTCATTTGTGTCACCAACATTCACAAGAAAGATGGGGATTCCACCCAAGAGCTTGACTCAATGTTTGACCGTAGCACACCCACATGAAGTGTGGTGGGTTAGAACTATGTGTATGAACCATGCCCGGTAACTGTAAATGGATATGATTTAAATGCACACTTGATCGAGTTTGACATGACCAACTTCAATGTGATTTTAGGGATGGACTGATTGTCTACTTACAGGGCCAGTGTGCCATGTGCAGAGAAGGTGATCATTTTCAGACCCTGTGATGAGGAAGAATTTACCTTTAAGGGGGATAAACCCAAAAAACCCAAGAAGGTTATTGTATTAGCTCTTCAAATGAAGAAGTTACTGGATCAAGGGTGTCAAGGCTACATAGCATCTATGGAGGATACTGAGGTAGAGATCAAGCCATTGACCAAATTGGATGTGGTAAGGGAGTTTCCTGATGTGTTCTCGAATGATTTGACGAGATAGCTCCTGGACCGAGAGACAGAGTTTGTGATAGACTTACTCCCATGGTCGGCACCTATGTTAAAAGCTCCTTACCACATGGCCCCCATAGAATTGAGGGAATTACAAGTACAACTTCAAGATCTTTTGAAGAAGGGATTCATTGAACCTAGTGTGTCCCCATGGGGAGCACCGGTACTGTTCATCAAAAAGAAAGATGGGAGTATGAGATCGTGCATTGATTACCAAGAGCTTAACAAGCTAATAATCAAGAATCGGTATCATTTTCCAAGAATTGACGATCTATTTGATCAGCTGCAGGGTGCTAAAAATTTTTCAAGATTGATCTTAGATCGGGCTACCATCCTCTCAGGATTAAGGATAGTGATGTTACCAAGACAACCTTTAGATCTCGGTATGGACACTACGAGTTCTTGGTGATGTCATTCGGGTTGACCAATGCACTAGTTACATTCATGGATTTGATGAACCGGGTATTCCAAGATGTCTTGGATAAGTTTGTGATTGTGTTCATTGATAACATCTTGGTATATTCTAAGAGTGCAGAGGAACATTCCGTCCACCTAAGAATGGTACTACAATGTCTAAGAGACAAGCAACTCTATGCCAAGTTCAACAAGTATGAGTTTTGGCTTTCAAAAGTTGCATTCCTAGGCCACATTGTCTTAGATAAGGGTATAGAGGTTGACCCAGGAAAGATGAAGGTAGTCTTAGAGTGGGACACCCCCAAGAATGTGGCAGATATTACAAGAGGTTTATTGAGAATTTTCCATATTTCTGCACCAATGACACTACTCACATAAAAGGGTGTGAAATTTGAGCGGTCCGATGCTTGTGAGAAAAGCTTCAGAGAGCTAAGGCAAAAGTTGGTATTAGCTCCAGTCTTGACTATCCCAACTGGTACAGGTGGTATGGTTGTGTATAGTGATGCTTCCAAGATTGGGCTGTGTATTGATGCAGCATGGGAAGGTCATTGCCTATGCATCCTGCTAACTATAGGAGTATGAAAAGAACTACCCTATCCATGACTTGGAGTTGGCAGTTGTGATATTTGCCTTAAAGATTCGGCTGCACTACTTGTATGGTGAGAAGAGTGAGATATACAGCGACCATAAGAGCCTTAAGTATTTGTTCAACCAAAAGGATCTCAACATGAGATAGAGGCGTTGCTTAGAATTGATGAAGGATTATGACTGTACCATCCACTACCACCCAGGAAAGGCTAATGTAGTAGTCGAGATACACTTAGTCAAAAATCTCAAGCACTAACTCTTGCTTCATTGACCATCAATTAGCATCTTATAGAGGAGGCCAGGAAACTAGATTTGGAGTTACTAGTGGAATGTGTCACCTTATCATTATCGACATTGGTGGTGCAGCCTAGTCTAGTGGATAGAATTACTGCAACTTAGGTTACTGATGTAGAGTTACTGAAACTGATAACCGACTACAAAGAAGGGAAATAGAAGGACACGGATTTCCCCTTGACTGAAGGCGGAGTTCTTAAATTCAAGGGAAGGTTGTGCATGCCCAATGATGGTGGCTTAAGAGGTACTATTTTGAGAGAGGCCAATATCTCTCCGTACTCCATTCATCTCGGCAGCACTAAAATGTACAAGGACTTAAAAGGTTCCTATTGATGGAAGGGAATAAAGAATGATGTAGCCACACATGTGTCAAGGTCCCTCACTTTCTAGCAAGTCAAGGCAGAGAGACAGAGTCCCTATGGTTTACTATAGTCACTACCTATTCCGAGTGGAAATGGGAGAACATCACCATGGACTTTGTCACAGGATTACCCTGCACTAGCAAGGGTATGGATGCTATTTGGGTAGTTGTTGACTGCTTGACCAAAGCAGCTCACTTCATTCCAATTAAAGTCACCTTCTCCATGGACAAATTGGCCAAGTTGTACATTGATAAAATCATCTAGCTGCATGGTGTACCAGTTAACATCATCTCTGATCGAGATCTCAGATTTGATTCTAAATTCTAGACATGTATGCAGAAGGCTATGGGTACACAACTGAATTTCAGCACGACGTTTCACCCATAGACTGATGGGCAGTCAGAGAGGACTATTCAGACCTTGGAGGACCTGCTTTGAGTATGTGCTTTGGACATGAGTTAAAGTTGGGATGAGCACATCTCCCTTATTGAGTTCTCCTACAACAACAGCTACCAAGCCACCATCGGTATGTCCCCGTTTGAAGCACAGTATGGTTAGAAATTCCGGACCCCTCTCTATTGGGATGGGATTCGTGAATGACACATCATAGGTCTAGACTTGATATAGGCCACTAGTGGGAAAGTGGGTGTGATCAGAGAGAGAATCAAGGTAGCCTAGCCCAGAAAAAAGAGTTACGCGGATGTCAGAAGAAAGCATCTGGAGTTCAATATGGGAGATAAGGTATTTTTAAGGATCTCCCTAGTCAAAGGGGTAATGCAGTTCGGCAAGAAGGGAAATCGAGTCCTAGGTATATGGGACCCTACAACATATTGGAGAGGATAGAACTGGTGGCATACCGGATAGCCTTACCTCCAGAATTGGAGGGCACCTATGATGTCTTCCATGTATCCATGCTAAGGAAGTACATACCTGACCCAACTCATGTCTTGACATACTGTAGACCACCAATTTTGTCACCCTCCTCTGGCCATGATGAAATATGGATCTTGGACGCGACTTCTGACTTCTGACCAATAGAGATGCTAATGGAAACATTCCCCTATCAAAAACCTTGAAAATCCCCGCGCGGGAGAGAGGAAGGTCTAATTTTGACTTTCATATATGAAGGAATCTGGTCAAGATGACAATATAGATGAATAGTTCTCAGAAATATGATTTCGACAATATATGCTATGCCAAAATCGGACCGACAGATCTCCAGCAATCATTCCCAAAAAATCACGCTTTTCTGTGTGCCTTCCCACACATATGCCGTGCACACGGGCAGTTCCGTTGGAAACCTGAAAAAATCCCTCACCTAACCCAAACATCCTAAAATTCATCCCCTACCTACCTAGATAACCCCGAAACACTCCTGGGTCTGAAACCTTAGAAATCCTCGTGCGGGAGGGAAGGGGTCCAATTTTGACTTTTCATATATGAAGGAATCCGGTCAAGATGACCATACAGATGGATAGTGCACAAAAATACAATTCCAACGATATATGATACGCCAAAATTAAACCGACAGATCTCTGACTATCATTCCAAGAAAATCATGTTTTTCTGTGCAAATGTCGCGCACAACGGCCCGGCCACCCACCCAACTAGCCGGCCCAACCAAGCCAGCCAGTTTAGCCAAGCTAGCCAGCTCAGCCAAGCCAACCAGCCCAACCAGGTCAGCCAAGCCTAGCTTGGCTGCACACCTGTGCATGGGCCTGTAGCACGCTTTGCGTGGGTCCACCGCACGCTGTGCATGGGTCCACCACACGCTGTGCACGGCCCCAACCGCACACCATGCACACTGTGCCCGCACACCGTGCACACCTGGTCCGCACACCATGCACATGGCCTGCACACCATGCACACTGTGCCCGCACACCATGCACACATGGCCCGCACACCGTGCACATGGCCCGCGCACCGTGCACACTGTTCCCGTACACCGTGCACATGGCATGCACACCCATGCATTCGTGCACCCGTGACATCACCCGCACCCCCGAAAAAATTTCTCTCGCCTCTCTCTTTTCTGAAAACTGCCTTTTTCGACAAAATTTTCTCTCTCCTCTCGCTTTTTCTAAAACTTTCTTTTTTGATAAAACTTTCTCTCTCCTCTCGATTTTTCGAAAACTATCTTTTCCAAACTTTCTCTCTCCTCTTACTTTCCCAAAAACTTCCTTTTCTGTCAAAGTTTTCTCTCCTTTCGCTTTTTCGAAAACTACCTTTTCTGAAAAAAATTTCTCTCCTCTTTCTTTTTCAAAACTACCATTTCTGATAAAAATTTCCCTCCTGCTTTTCCAAAACTACCTTTTCCAAACTTTCTCTCTCCTCCTGCTTTTCTGAAAATTTCCTTTTCCAAGCTAAAATTTTGCTCTCCCCCATTTTTTCTGAAAACCCCCTTTACCCACTGGACAAAAGCCCTCCCCACCCATTTTTACCTTCAACCTCCATTTTTACCCATTAGACAAAAATCCAATCTCTTCACTTTAGGCAAGAGCCCCCCTTTTGTCCACTGGATAAAGGGATTCCCCCTCTCCTACTTGGTTTAAAAAAAACTATAAATACCCACCTTTCCCTTAGAAAAAAGACACCAACAAACACCTGAATCCCCTTTCAGAGTGAAATTTTCCTCCCCTCCCCCCTCTTGATTTTCTTCTGATCTTCAGAGCGATCTTCGTCAAGATCCAAAAACTCATTCGGATCTTGAAGATTTTTAATCCAAAGCCTTAGTTAGATCCAGTTTTTAGCCAAAAATAGTATGTTCTTGAGCCACCTCCCTTGAGTGTTCTTGAGCATTCTTAAGCATTCTTGAGATAGAACGCCCTTTTGAGGTTCTTCGGGTCTATGAAGAGATCTTTGTTAAGATCTGAAACTCTGTTCGGATCTTCAAAGTGTTCTTCGGGACTTTAGAGTTCTACAATCCATATTTAGGTCAACCCATTTTTTTCTTTCAGAAATAGCCTTTCCTAGCCAAACCTCTGTCTGAGTGTCCCTGGAATCTTTCCAGAAATAGCCATTCCCAGTGGAAGCTCTGCCGAAGTGCCACCTCATCCTAGCCCTCCCTTAGCCTATCCCCAGTGGAAGCTCTGCCGGAGTGCCACCTCAGCCTAGCCCTCCCTTAGCCTATACTCAACGAAAGCTCTGCCGAGTGCCACCTCATTCGAAGCCCAAAAATAGCCTTCCCTAGCCAAAGCTCTCTCCGAATCCAAATCCAGAAAAGTCTTCTCTAGCAAAAGCTCTGTTCAAATCCAAATCCGAAAGCAACCATTCCTAGCCGAAACTTTGTCTGGATACCATCACAATCAGCATCTCTTAAGAAAGGAAGTTGGAGTCAAGATCATCTTCCCTTGAGTCACGAGAAAACGAAAGCTAGTCCGAGCTGGTACCAATCAGGGGTCCACCCCTCTTGACCAAAAACAGGGGTCAAATTCAAGTATAATCTCCCTCCCCATTTAAGCATAATGTAGACATCTAATAAGCCTTGTTTTAGTGTATATAATAGTTTGAATTCAATTAATGTATATATGTGTGATAACTTAGCCATACATTTGGAATAGTAATATTTATGGAAAATGTTCGTTCTTAAGCATTTAGCAACAAGACCGATTGAACTGGGCAGATTGGGTGCTTAACAGCTTCCCAACTCTGTACCCTGACACTTACCCTAAATCTCTGGACCAGACTAAATTTTGGGCCCTTTTCACAGGAATCGAGCCCACCCTCGGGTCCTAGGTCCATAATCTTAGGTGGTGACTCCAAACCCCATTTGCATGATCCCGATCCCTGAATTGGACCATCATCAAAACCCCCGTCTCAAATGATGAATTTTACACTCTTACGAAATAGGCCTCCATGTATCTCCAAGTGGTGATACGGAGGTGCGAGGCCCACAAGTGAAGCACACACGACTCGAGCCACCTCCCCCCTCACCACGAAGGTGAAGATAGAGAGAGGAGAGAGAGCAGGGATCCATCTCTAGCCGCTACCCTCACAGTGGTGACTCTGCTGGGGATAAATGTCAAGCTTCCAATACTAGATGCTACCGTTAAATGTAAGAACATTTTCCACAACATTTTTTTTGAAAACATGTTCGGCGAACCCCATGTTTGTAATTGTATTCACTAACTACATCATGCATATTGCTCGAAGTGAAATCATTTGGCGAAGGCTCCTTGTCATTCCTGCACCCTCGGGGAGGTCAGTGCATGTCATAGAGAGTACTCTGAGAGCAAATGATACCCACTTCCTGTATAAGAATGAAAGGTATCGTCAAACGGCGAGGATGTTGTATTTGTGTCAGCACCCTCGGGGAGGTCCGTGCACTTTATAACATTCTGAGATCGAATGCGTCATCAAACGGCGAGGATGTCTGTATTTGTGCTAGCACCCTCGGGGAGGTCCGAGCACTTTATGGCATTCTGAGATCGAATGATGGTTATCCTACATTATACTTTTGCACACAATCACTCATGGTTCCACCACCCCGTGTCCAATTGCTTAACCTTGTGTCTAGTCACGAGTAATGGGCAAGGAAGTCACCCCCTTGATCTCATACCTATGGGTATATAAAAAGGATCACGTACCTTGCATATATAGATCCTGTCAAGGAAGCCTTGTCAGTCCTATTGCATCCACTGCATGCTTGCATCATGTAGAAAATAGATGAAGAAGCTAGGAGTGCCACAAGCTAATTGTAGAACTTGTTTGGTCTTGAAAAGGAATGTTCCTACACTATATTCCTGTCATAAAGAATTGCTTTCCTAAAGTGGATTTCGGATAAAAGGTGTCCCTCCTCCTTAAGGAAAAAGTCCAGATACGTGACGCAGGGGCAATCCCGCTAGAGTCATGTCAAGTCCCGAGAAGTCCCAAGAAAATCAGGAGGAAGCACACCTAGTGGGAAAAGAGCAAGGAAAGCATGACTTTATTACATGGAATGTCTTATGGGAATATTCTCAACAAGCCATTTGTATGAATCTCCCACTTGTGACATTGGGTGGACCAGGGGCACCGAACCCTATCCACCCCCTATTATTAAGCGGACTAACTTTGGATGGATCATTGGTTGATAATCTAGTGAATGTGTGAACAAGGGGTTGGGAATTCAAGAATCCTAAAATAAACCACTTTTGGTTTAGGCACAATTCCACATCTCAAGTATTCACCATGGTCCCTTTTGAAGCATTAGGGTAATCGGTTGACCCGCCTAAATCCAGAATCGCCTCTGTCATCTCTTCAAGATTGTCTACTACTAGGTGATTACAACCCAGTAAGCATGGATCCACCCGATATGGAAACACTCGAACATGCCTCGGTCCGTCCCGTGGAGACCTTACAGATAGAGATGGCTAAAGTTAAAAGAGGGATAGCTTAGATACTCCATACACTTCAGAAGCCTCCCAGAGTTGATCCCAAGAATGAGCCGACACTGGCAACAGGAGATGTAGACTAGAATGGAGCTATAGGTCATCGAGGGAATTCTTCTCGAGTTGACTCAGGGGAACCAGAGCATGTTCGGCCAACTGGTCAGAGAGGATCTTCACCTACCTGTCCCAATGGTCAATGAGGGGCCTATTCTAGGGTCCCTCCTCTGAGGGTAGTGATTGAAGCTGAAGAAGAGGAATTTACAACACACGTCCACTTTGAGCCTCTGGAGACGGAGAAAGAAAGGAAGCTCAGAGAGTAGTTAGAGAAGTTAGAAAACATGATTCGAGAAGGAAAAGGCTTAGAAGGCCAAGCAGTGGATTCTGAGGAAATGAGTTTCTTCTCTGGAGAAAGAATTCCAAAAAAGTTCAAGTGGTAGACTGATAGATTTTATGGGTCAGGAGACCTCAAGGCTCATCTCAAGGTCTTCCTCAGCATCACCAAGTCGTGGCAACTTGCAGATAACCAGATGGGGTAAGCCTTCATGTTAACCTATCAAGACCAGCACTGCGATGGCTCACACAATTGGAGTCATCACAAACTCAGAATTGGGTGACAGTAGTGAAGGCCTTCACCAAACAGTACTCATACAATACTGAGGTGGATGTGAAACGTCGGGAGCTTGAGACGTTGAGATAGCAGCCTAAAGAAGGATTCACCACCTTCTTGATGAGATTCAAAGACAAAGCCGTCAAGATGGCAGATAGGCCTTCAGAAGCAGAGCAGGTAGAGATGTTAATAGAGAACTTGTCAAAGCCCTATTATGATGTTCTTTACTATCAGCATTTGCAAACTTTTGATGCATTGATAGCAATCGGCACATAGGTGGAGAATAGAATTCTAAGAGAGGCTCAGTATCAAGGATCCTCCCAAGATGTAAGCAAGAACAATCGAGTTAGATGGGGATTCAAAACTAATATGGTAAGTGCAGTTCAGCAGTCGATCTCACCAGCCACTTCTTCACAGCCCTTCATAATACAAGCAAATGCATCTGCCCAAAAGGCTCCTTGCCCAAGAAGGTAGTTTTTTAATATGGGAATGCCCATAATGGCCGCATATGAGAAGTTAAAGATGGAAGGATTGCTAGGGACAGTGGCTCTAAAAGTGATCAACTACCCTCCTCTAGCTTGGTGTAGGGATCATAAGTATTGTGCCTACCACACTCTGAAGGGGCATAATACTGAAAGATGTTTTCATTTACAGTATGCAATTCAGGACTTGGTAGATAATGGAACCATTGAGGTCAAGATCAAACTACCTCCCAATGTCAGTACCAACCCACTTACTGATTATGTGAACAATCTGGATGAAGAAACTATAGAGAGTGACCCCACTCAACTCATTGTATCTAGAGCTTGAAAGAATCATATGAATGCCCATGCTTATAGGAAAATTATGAGTCAAAGGGCTAGATTCATAAGAACCCCTAAAAGAAGAGAATCATCAGAGGAAGAGTCAGAAGATCAGGTGCCCCCCGTCCATCCCTCCTCATCAGAAGAATCCACCACACCCCATTACCAGCCTCCACCACATTATTAGCCTTGGCTATATCATCAACCTTTCCCCACCATCAAAGTGGAGGAACATCTTCATCCTATCACTCCCAATCTTCATATCCTACCTCTCACATTACATCATCTTCATACCATCCCACTTCATATCCCTCATCACCCTCATACCAATCCCATTCTCAAGATTCGGTTTATAACCCAAAAGAAGGATAGACGGACGGGTACGATTGGAAGGATATACTTGCACTACCAGATTCCCCAAAGATGACTTTATCAACAGGGTCAGTAGATGCATTAGGGGAAGACTAGGAGAGTAATCCTACTTCTCTAATTCAGCCTACTATAACTTCAGAAGACAATCCAGAGGTAATTGAAGAGATTACAGCTAATCTTCTAAGAACAGTAACCACATTGGCCATAGGGGAGCAGATCAAAGAATACACTTCCTTAATCGACATAAGGAGTGATACAGAGGATGATGAGTCAGGACTGGTCAAACTTTGATCCAGTAATGATAGGACCAACCCTATGGAAATCTTTTGGTCCGTATGCTCTAAATACTACAAGCGTTTGGATGCCAAAGAGTTTGATGGTCTTGAGAAATTTGATGAAGAATCAAGTGGGAGTGAAATCAGCAAAGAAGAGGATGATGACAATGATGATGAGGATGAAAATGAAGATGAGAAGAATGGAGATGACTTTGAAGATGATGGGTATCCAGATGGGATGATTACCAAGGACCTTGGTATAATGATTATGATGATGAGTCAGAATATTACTCACTAGAACATCTGACATGGTTCTCAGTCTACGCCATTGGCAATGATGACCTAATAGCTGATCCAACAGGTAGCATTTATCCTTTCCTATGCATGGAGAGAGATAATTCTGCAACAGATTCAGAAAATGAGGGGGAATTTGGAGAGCCAACGCAAGTTTATATGGACGAACAGTACTCCACCTCTGAGTTGGAAGAAAAACCGTGTGCAGTGTATTCCAACACATTGAGGATGTAGGAAAGGGTAGAAGAAATTGACAAAATGTTAGGGGAAGTAACCGTTAGTGATCTTTACTACCGAGAGCAATTGGTTGATCTGGAGGAAATAAGATTAGATGACACAATCGCAAAGGTGGTCGACACTGCATTCCAACAACTTTCCAATGCAGTCAAGAAGCTATGAGCCAGGGTGATGGATATTTGTGGAGGTGCTTGACTTCCCACCCCAAGCAGGGAAGGAGAATTAGAAGAAGATGATTCTATGGTGGGGATAATCACCCTAACCAATAGTGATGATGAAGATAGTTATCCCACCGAGATTATTATGAAAAAACCAATTAATGTGATGCAAACTAGAAGTAGGAAAGACTATAAGGGCAAGGCTCTAGCAGTAGAGTAGCCAAGGGCTAATGAGGCTGAAACTAGTAGTGTAATGAAAGAGCCAGAGAACCCAGTCTTGGCTCAACTCAAGAAATCTTAGGCAAACATCTCCATTTGGGGACTGTTAATGGCATCCCCTTCGCACCATGAAGCAGTCTTGAGGTCTCTCGCTAATATGCAAGTGCAGACCGAGATAAATCTGATGCACCTCACACATATAGTAGGAGCAATATATGTAGTGCAATCCCTGATGTTCTCAGATTCTGAGCTTCCTAAGGAAACCCAACACAATCGGGCACTCCACATTACAATTGAATGCCTTGACAAAGTGGTTCCCCAGGTTCTTGTTGACAATGGGTCCACTTTGAATGTGCTACCATTGAGATCAACAAAGAGTATCAGTGTCAACTTGGAAGAAATGAGGGCAACCATCGAAACCATAAGGGCATACGATAATACCAAGAGAAAGATCCTTTGCATCATTACCCTTGCTGTAAAAATTGGCCCGGTGAAGTTTGATGTTGATTTTCAAGTCATTGTGCAGCTTTTAACATGCTCTTGGGAAGGCCTTGGTTGCATCCTGCGAAGGAGGTGTCCTCTAGTGACCATAAAAAAATAAAATTCATTCATGAGGGGAAGGTGGTCTTAGTGGCCGGAGATCCTGAAGTGATTAACACTCTGGCCAACATTGAAAATAGGGAAGAACAAGACCAAGAGGTGCAACTGAGTGGTTTTGAAATAGACACCACTTACGCAACCATTGCCAAAGAAGCTCTAAAGCAGAAAATCTCAACTAACTATGAAGCCATCTGGAGTTCGCCAGTGAATCAGATGATGAAGAACATGCGGTATTTTCTTGGCATAAGACTGGGGAAATATCACCAAGGAGTTCCAAAGCAGCCTAGTTTGGTGATAGACAAAGGAAAGAATGGTCTCGGGTACACTCCTCCAACTATCAAAGGGTAGAAAGTGCTGAGGATGACTAGGAATATCTCCGTCACTTACTACCCTACTCTCAATGGGTACTTTGTGAAAGAAGGAGAGGATTTTCCCTTTTATGGAAATGTGGAGCCATGGTTTGATGAAACTGCCGCCAAGATGCAACAAGGACTTGAAATTTTCTTCTAAGACGAGTTCGATTGGGTGACTCATGAAAATGAACAATAGAAAATGCTAGTCAAAGAAGGTGACAGACACAGTTACATCACTGGGATAGCAGAAATTGCACTGATTGGGACTGGGTCTTCCTCTGATGATCCTACAACATTGATCCAATCAAAGGAGGCACCTAGTCCTCTAGTTCTCATAAAGAGAGAATGGAAGAAGAAGATAAGGCTCACCTAGAGTCTGTCTCTTCCCACTGATTTGAAAGGTTTTATTTGCTCTCTCCTATAAGAGCCAAGAGCCCGAGAGTTACATGAGCTCAAGCCCCATCCTTTCAGAGGAAGAAGTGTGTATGCAAAGTAGAGGAGAGCATAGAGGATGATGGTTTGTATGTACTGTGCCTGAACCAATTACAATAGGAAGGCTTGTGAAGGTGGTCAAAGATGTGACCAAGGCACCAGGATGGCATTCCTCAACAGGCTCGAAAAGATAGACTTCATAGAAAAAGGATTGAGCAGTCTCCATCGATCTTCACCCCTCAGAAAGTTTGGCTTCCGAGAGCACGAGATTGATTAGCTAGTATTCGTGAAGAAGAAGGCACCTGTCCAGAGGAACCATTGCACCACTAAAGAAATAGCAGCAATTTTGTCAGAAGGCAAAGAAGGCCCTTTGCCACATCTCCTCATCCATCAAGCCACTAAACCACTTCTAAACTGGACAAGCATTGGGGAAGACTTCAAGTTTTCTCATACTATTAAGTCAACTAGCCTGATTACGCCTGGTAAAAGCATCAAGCTAGTTTTCGAGTCTGTAGTCGAATCTGTTGTTTGTGATTCTATGTCAATCTCCCCTTTTGAGGAGAGTCCAGAGTCCTTGTATGACGAGTCTGTTACTCCTTCTTTCATGAATGAAATTTATGATTCTGAGTATGACATACCTCCTTGATGATCTTACTAAATATCAAGAATTAATAAAACAATATAAACCAAAGAAAGTCCAACCCATCCATGAGGATACTCGAGTTATTAATCTAGGAACTGACCAATGCCTTTGAGAGGTAAAAATTGGCACTACCCTTGATGATGAAGAAGTAGAATGGATAAGTAATCTTCTGAAGGAATTCACCAAGGTCTTTGGTTGGTCTTACGAGGATATGCTCGGTATCGACCCCAACATTGTGCAGCATCAATCTCCGACTTACCCTGGGGTAAAGCCGGTAAAATAGAAGCTCTGAAGAATGTGGCCAGAATGTAGTGAGAAGATCAGAGAAGAAGTTGTGAAGCAATGGAATGAGGGGTTCCTACAAGTGGTAAAGTACCCCAATGGTTGGCCAATATTGTCCCAGTACCGAAGAAACATGGAAAGGTACAAATGTGTGTAGACTTTTGAAATCTTAATAAAGTAAGCCCTAAAGATGACTTCCCATTACCTCACATTGATGTATTGGTGGATAATACGGTAGGGCATGCTTTATTATCATTTATGCATGGATTCTCGGGATACAACCAAATAAGCATGCAACCAGAAGATCGTGAGAAAAAAGCCTTCACCACTCTATAGGGAACCTATTGTTACAAGGTGATGCCTTTTGGACTGAAGAATGCTAGGGCAACCTATCAAAAGGCAGCTACAGCCATATTGTATGACATGATGATCAAAGATGTGAAAGTCTATGTGGGCAACATGATAGTAAAGTCTAAAGATCAGCAGGGGCATATTCCCGCACTAAGGTGATTCTTTGAAAGAATCAAGAAATATCAGCTGAAGTTGAACCCTCAGAAGTGTGTATTCGGGGTAACGGTGGGAAATTGTTAGGCTTTTTGGTGAGTGAAAGAGGCATTGAGGTTGACCTTATCAAGATCAAGGAAATTCAGGAAATGCCCACGCCTCAGACTGAGAAGCAAATACGAGGATTTCTGGGTCACATCCAATATATTAGCAGATTTATAGCTCCGTTGACTACAATCTGTGAACTAATTTTCAAACTGCTGAAGAAGGATCAGCCCACAGAATGGAATGACCAATGCCAACAAGCCTTTGACAAGATTAAGGAGTACCTTATGAACCCACTGGTATTGACACTGCTAATGGAAGGAGAACCACTTATTTTGTATCTATCTGTGGGAGAATATTCCATGGGCTCTTTACTAGCATAGAAGAAAACAGAAAGGGGGGCAGAGCATGCCATATATTACCTCAGCAAGATGTTTTTGGAATATAAGACCCGGTACACATCTTTGGAAAGAACTTGTGCTGCGTGGATTTGGGCAACTAAAAGGTTATGACACTACATGGTTTCCTATCCTATGGATCCCATCAAATATCTCTTCGAGAAACTGGACTTAATAGGAAGGATGGCCCATTGGTTGCTTTTGCTATCAGAATTTGACATCACCTATGTTACTCAAAAATCTATCAAGGGATAGGCCATAACCGATCATTTGGCTACTCACCCCACAAAAGATGGAAGATCATTGGATGATGCATTTCTCGATGAAGAAATAGCCACGGTAGAGGAAGAAGACACAGTTAATGAATGACAGTTATTCTTTGATGGAGTAGCCAATCAGAAGGGATGTGGTGTAGGAATATTGCTTGTCACTTCTGATGGTCTTTATTTACCTTCATCATTCTACCTCGACTTCCCATGTCCCAATAATATTATTGAGTATGAAGCTTGTGCTTTGGAGCTTGAAATTGCCTTAACCATTGGGGTGAAAAGGATCAAGGTTTATGGTGATTCATCCATTGTCATCAGTCAAACACAGGGACAGTGAAAAACTAGAGATGAGAAGCTGAAGCCATATCAAGAGCATCTGGAAGAGGTGATTGAACACTTTGAGAAGATTTCGTTCAAATACTTCTAGAGGGATAATAACCGGTTTGCTGATGCCCTTGCAACCTTGGCTTCTAAGGTAGAGTGCAACCCTATGGCTAGAGTTTGATCATTCTTGGTAGAACAAAGAAGCAGGCCCATTTATCAGAATTCAGTGAACTCTCTCACTGTAGATGATCGGTCTTGATTCGTTCACATAGTGGATTTCATCAGGGAAAGGAAGTATCTAGTTGAAGCAACTGATAGAGAGAAGAAGTTTCTGAGAAGATATTCCACCTAGTTTATTCTCTAAGAGGATCTGTTATACAAAAGGCCCTATGATGGAATACAATTGTTTTGTGTAGATGAGGAACAAGCTACAACCATCATGGAAGAAATTCATCAAGGTCTTTGTGGACCCCACATGAATGCCATGTTGTTATCTAAGAAGATCCTCAGGTTGGGATATTACTAGAACACAATGGAAGCAGATTACGTGGACTTTGTCAAGAAATTCCATAAGTGTCAGATATTTGCTAACATCATACATATCCCATCAATAGAGTTGCATTCGCTCAGTTCTCCTTGGCCATTCTTCACTTAGGGCATTAATATCATTGGAAAGGTCAACCCTAAAGCATCCAATGACCACGAGTTCATCTTGGTAGCCATTGATTATTTCACCAAGTGGATAGAAGCTCAGTCCTATATAGTCCTCACATCTGCTAAGGTGGCTAAGTTCATCTAGGAAAACATCATTTCCCAATATGGAGTACCTCAAGAATTGATATCAGATCAAGGATCTCACTTCTGGGGCAAGACCGACAAAATTTACACAAAATTTGGTATGAAAAGGCATCGCTTTACCACTTACAGGCTATAGACCAATTGGGCAGTTGAAGCAGCTTACAAGAATATCAAGGTCATTTTACAAAAAATGGCGGAAACACACAAGGATTGGGCTGATAAGTTACCCCTTGCCTTATGGGCATACTGAAATTCTGTTCGATCCTCGACAGGGGCAACCCCTTTCTCTTTGGTACATGGCGTTGAGGCGGTTCTACCCAGAGAAATCCTAGTACCATCCCTAAGGGTGCTTCTTGATAGTCAGCTACCTAAAGGAGAGTGGGTGAAGGCTAGATATGACGAGCTCAATTTTCTTAATGAAAGGCGCATGACCTCCAACTTCCTTTCTCAAGAGATATTGACTGTGGTGATATTTGGGCAGAGTTCCAGCTAAGAATGGTTACTTTCAGATTTGGGTTCAGACAGAGCTTCAGCTAGGGAAGGCTAGTTTCAGATTTTGGCTGAGGTGGCACTCGGACAGAGCGTCCACTGGGGATAGGCTATCGAAGGGCTAGGCTAAGGTGGCACTTGGATAGAGCACTCAGACAGAGCTTTCGTTGGGGATAGGCTATAGGAGGGCTAGGCTGATGTGGCACTCAGACAAAGCTTCCGCTAGGGATAGGATATCAGAGGGCCAAGAGGGAACTTTTCCTAAAAATCTCACTTAAATAAAGCAAAGGATTGAAGAGTCCCGAAGGTCCATAGGGATTTGTTCATTACTATGGGGTGTTGTGGGGTAATGTTGGTAGGTTTTGGTGTGTGAAATCCAAAGGAGGGGGTATTTATAGAATTTTTGGACCAATAGAGAGGAGAGAGAAAATTTTTTAGTAGTAAAAAGTAATTTTTCTAAACCAATGGGGTGAAAGTAAGAAATTTTGGACTAATGGGGTGAAGGGTAATAAAAAATAGCCAATGGGGTGAAAAGTAATTTTTTCGGACCAATCATGGGAAAAGATTCCTTTTTGGACCAATAGGAGGCCGCGGTGTAGGGTATGCTAGCAAGGAAGTGTAGGGTACATAGGCAGGTGAAGAGGGAATTCCTTCTCTGATCATACGATGGGAAGGGGGATTCCAACTGTCGAAGGGAGCGGTGGAGATTTCGACAGAGGTGCAAAAGGTTTGGCAGGGGTGTTGGAGGTCCAACAAGGGTGCTGGAGGTCTAGCGGGGGTGCTGGGGCTCCAGTAGGGCCGTAGGAGCTCTAGTGGTGGTGTTGGGGCTCTGATAGTGGTGTTGAGTCTACTATATGGTTTTTCGAGCTTCGATATGGGTGTTCAGGCTTCTGCATGGGTGGGGGAGCTCGGTCGGGAATGCACGGGACTTGGTCGGGTACATTCAGGGCTTGGTCCGGTATACACAGGGCTCGGTTGAGTACATATGGGGCTAGGCCATGTGCATGCGGGGCTTAGTCGAGTGCCTGCGGGGCTTGATTGTGTGCAAGCGGGGCCTGGTTGTGTGTATGCGGGGCTTGGTTGCATGCACATGGGGCTTGGTTGTGTGCACACGAGGCTTGGTTGTGTTCACGCGGGGCTTGGCCATATGCACACAGGGCTTGCATGGGTGTGGTTTGGGCACTCAAAGCAAGGCATGGGTGTTCGCATGGGCGAGGTTTGGCTACTTGAAGTGTGATTTCTAGGAATGATTGCGGCAGACCTGATGGTCTGATTTTGAGGTACCATATATTGTTGGAATTGTAATTCTGAGTACTATGTGTCTATGCTGTCACTTTGACCAGTTTCCTTTGTATATGAAATGTCATAACTGGACCCTTCCTTTCTCTCGCATGGGTTTTCTGGGAATTTTGGGTGAGTGTGGAGTAAACTTGGGAATAGCTACCTTAGTCAGTTATCATCTCTATCGATTGGAAACGAAAGTCACGTCCAAGATTCGTATGTCATTATAGCCGGGGGAGGGTAACCTTATTGTGGTGAAATTACTCTCTGCCAGTATTGTCTACTTTGTTTTCTGCAGACTTAATAGCCACTGTTCCTCCCTATTGTCTCTTATTGCATTTATTTCTTCCTCTCCCCTCAACATTCATTTCAAACTAAACAATAATGGGGATACACAAGGGGTTGGAGTGGAATTCCATTCTTGCCCCTAATCATTGCATTTCTCACCCCAATCATTTTTGTTGCATTTTCTTTGACTAGTTACTCCTACTTAGTCAATTTTAATGAAGTACCCATTTTACCACAACTATATCTAAAGTATTACAATGTGGGGTCCCGCACATAGTTGTCAATCAAAAGTAAAGAAATAAATTCCTCCCATTGCTTGTGTGGAGACTTGAACCCATGACCATACGTTTATATGGTTATTATACAACCATTGGGCTACTTGATCACATATTGATTTATCTCTACTCTAAAATATAAAACCCCAACACCTAGATTTTGTAAACTTAATAGAAATAAATAGTTACATTATACCGTATGTGGACATGTTAGCAACCAAAATTTTATTCTTCAATTATTCACTAGTACAGAATCTGCACACAAGGTAAGATTCCAATTTACCTTTGTATTTTATGTATGGATATTACATTGCTAATTAATGCAGATTGGGCTTAGTCACCAACTCGAGGTTGGTCTTTTAGGTTTGGTGATCAATGTAGACCGGGCTTAGTTGCCAAATCAGGGTTGGTCCTTAAGATTGTCGATCAATGTGGAGAGGCTTCTTTGTCAACTTGGGGTTAGTCATTTTAGGTTTGCCGATTGATGTACATCGGGCTTTTACTTTGAACAATTGACACCAAAATTAGGCTGCAAAACTTTAAACTTGTATTTGAAGAGAATGTCAAGAAATTTGAACTAACTAAAGAAAAAACGACTATAAACCTAAAGCAAAACAAATTGAAACTAAAAAACTGAAGCAAAATTGACTAAGCTATGAAGTAAAATAGTCCAAGCAAGCTTGAACAGATTGGCTGACCCATGGTGGGTTACTAGTTGTACTTGAGGTTCTCCAAATTCCATTCTCTTGGTATGGCCTTCTCCCAATTGAGTCTCCAAGTGATTTGTGCCGAGGCGTATGACTTTAGAGATTACATATGGCCCTTCCCAGTTAGAGCTTAGCTTGCTAGTGTTTCATGGGTCAGAGGCCTTGGTTCTTTAGAGGACTAGATCGCCTAACTGGAAGACATTTTTGTTTACCCTTGAATTGTAGAATCTCTAAGTTCTCTGCTTGTACGTCTCGTTCTTCATCATAGCTTTCTCTCATCTCTCATCGAGGAATTCTAGGTTGGCTCACAGTCCTTCTTTATTGGTATCTTCCTTGAAGCTCCGGGATCTATGTCATCATATCAGGATTTCGACAAGAGAAAATTCTTTTGTCCCTTCTCCAATAGGAGTCTGAACGGTGGTTTGGTAAGCCCAAAGCACATTAAGTAGTTTGGTGGCCCACCTTTTCTTTTCCAACTCTAGTCACTTCTTTAGCCCATCCAAGATTGTTTGATTTGACATTTCTACTTGGGCATTCGACTGGGGGTATGTTACCAAGTATTATGGAACTCAATATGGTACTTCTAGCAGAATCTTCTGAATGTCGGGTTATCAAATTACTTCCCATTATCCAGTAGCAAGATCTTAGGCACTCTAAAATGGTAGATTATGTCATCTTAGATGAATCTCTGCATATTCTCCTATGTTATTCAGTCCAGTAGGCGATCCATGATCCACTTCATAAAGTAATTGACCACAACTATGAGGAATTTGACTCTGCCCTTCCCAAAACGAACTGTCCTAAGATGTCCATCCCCACATTGCGAAGAGACTATTGACGATAGCTTGGTCATGGGCTGATGTTATACTTGGGCATGGACCTTGCACGCCCAACACTTACGGACATAAGCAACTACATCTTCTTGCATTTTGGACCAATAGAAACCTTGTCGAAGGACTTTATACGTGAGAGCTCAGCCACTTAGATGACTTCCACAGATTTGTTCATATACTTCATCAAGGGGGTACTTGGCCATGTGATAAGAGGTCCAGAAATCAACATTTTTTATAAGGATCCGTCGTCTCCCAGAATGTTGTCTGCCTATTAGCTCTTTATTTTTCACGCCTCGGCTCCATCTTCACGTAAAGAGTTGTCCCTAAGATACTTATAATGGGATCTGTCTAGTTTGGCTCTTCTTTTGTGCAACATTCCTCATCTTCCTTATGGTTCGATCTCTATAGTATTTCATTTTACACGATGCTACACATGCTCTCATAGTCAGCCATTGCTAATCAGGACAAGGCGTCTACTGAGGCATTCTCAACCCTACGAACTTGCTTTATCTTGAACTTAGAGAATCAAGTGATTAGGTTCCTTGCCTTCATTAGGTATCTAACCATCCTCTCCTCCCTTTCTTTGTACTCACCATTCACTTGAATTGCAATAATTTGTGAGTTGCTATAGACTAGCAACTTGGTAGCCTGTACCTTTTAAGCTTTCTGGAGTCCCGTTATCAAAGCCTCGTACTTCGCTCCACTGTTGGAGGCAGAGAATTGATCATTAGGGTGTACTATATCTCGAATCCTTTAGGTTTTGTCAAGATTAGACCTGCTCTGCTTCCTATTTCTTTGCTCAAACTATCTACATATAACGTTTATGTCCGAGGGACTGGGACTTTCTTCTTTATATTCTTTGTCATCCAAGGTGCACTCCACTATGAATTCCGTTGATGCTTGGACCTTAATGGCAGTTCTTAGCCAAAATCTATGTTATGCTTGCTCAGCTCAACCAACCAACTAACTTTTCCCCTAGACATGCTCAGTTTATATAGGATCTTCTTCAGCAGTCGATCGGTCAACACCGTGATTGAGTGAGCTAACTTCTCCAGACTAGGATATCTTGTCTTGACATTTAGAATGAAATGACAGACATAGTAGATCAAACTTTTCTATTTCTACTGTTCTTTTACTAGGGCTACATTGATGGCCATAAGTGACATGGCCAAGTATATATGTTGCTCGTCCCCTAGCTCTGGCTGAAGAAGAAATGGTGGTGACTGGAGGTAGACCTTTAGCGCTTTGAACACATCTTTGCAGTCTGACGTCTAGAGAATGTTCTTCGGGGTCTATAGGTTTTTCATAGTCTTAAAGAAGGGCATGCATTTTTGGCTCGCAAATGTGATGAAGCAGTTGAGTGATGTGACCTATTTGGCAAGCCGTTGCACCTCCCAGACATTTCTTGGCGAATCATGTTCTGAATTGACTTAATTTTGCTCTGATTTGCCTCTATTCCTCTCTTAGAGACCATAAAACCTAATAACCTTGGCAGAATCAAGTCCTGATTTGCTTGGGCTGGGGCATGTGAGGAGCAATCTATAAATCAACCTTTTTTATAAGGCTCTGTCATCTCCCATTATGTAGTTTGCAGATCAGCTCTTTATTTTTCGTGCCTTAACTCCATATTCAGGTAAAGAGTTATCCCTAAGTGTAGACACCCAATTTTGTCACCCCCTCCAGCAACGATAAAATGCGGATCTTGGACATGACTTCTACTTCTGATCAACAAGTGATGATGGCTGACTAAGAGAACCTAGAAACATCCCCAGCTTAAAAAAACCCCAGAAACCCTGGGTGGGAGAAAAGAGGGTCCAATTTTGAATTTTATATATGAATTAATCCAGTTATGACTACCATACGGATGGATAGTACTCAAAAATATGATTCCGATGATATATTGTACGTCAAAATTGGACCGTTAGATCTCTCGTAACTACCCCAAAAAATCATATTTTTTCCTCATGCATGTCGTGCACACCTACCTGCCTGCCTGCTACCCAGCAGGTGTGACGGTAGCGGCTAGAGAAATGGACTATGCCTCCCCCCATCCTCTCTCCTCTCTCTTTCTTCACTTTTATGTGAGGGGAGGGGTTCTTGTCGTGGTGTGCTTTGCTTGCAGGCCCCATACCGCCGTATCACCGTGGAGGCCTATTTCGTAAGAGTGTAAATTCATCATTTGAGATGGGGGTTTTGATGATGGTCCAATTTGGGGATCGCGATCATGTAAATGGGGTTTAGAGTCACCACCTAGGATTATGGGCCTAGGACCCGAGGGTGGGCCCGATTCCTCAGATAAGGGCCCAAAATTTAGTCTGGTCCAGAGATTTAGGGTAAGTGTCAGGTTACAGAGTTGGGAAGGTGTTAAGCACTCAATTTGCCCAGTTCAACCAGTCTTCTTGCTCGATGCTTGAGAACGAACATTTTTCATAATTTTTACTATTCCACATGTATGGTTAAGTTATCACACATATATGCATTAATTGAATTCAAACTACTATATACACTAAAACAAGGCATGTATAAAGTCTACATTATGACGAGTTGGTTGAGAAATTATACCTAAACTTAACCCATGTTTCAGGTCAAGAGGGGTGGGCCCCTGACTAGTACCGGTTTAGACTTTCTTTCATGTTCTCCTGGCTCAGGGGAAGATGGTCTTGACCTCCAGCTTCCTTTCTTGAGAGATGCTGATTGTGATGGTCGGATAGAGTTTCGGCTAGGAACGGTCGCTTTCAGATTTGGATTCGGATAGAGCTTCGGCTAGGGAAGGCTATTTTTGGACTTAGATTCGGACAAAGCTTCGGCTAGAGAAGGCTATTTTTGGGCTTGGGATGAGGTGGCACTCCAGTAGAGCTTCAGTTAGGGAAGGCTATTTCTGGATCTAGGATGAGGTGGCACTTCGACAAAGCTTCCGATGGAGATAGGTTAAGGGAGGGCCAGGTTGAGGTGGTACTTCGGCAGAGCTTCCGCTAGGAATGGCTATTTCTGGAAAGATTCCAAGGACACTCGGACAAGGGTTCGGTTAGGAATGACTATTTTTGAAAAGAAATGGGTTGACCTAAAAATGGATTGAAGAACTCCAAAGTCCTGAAGAACACTTTGAAGATCCGAACAGAGTTTCAAATCTTAACAAAGATCTCTTCGTAGACCTGAAGAACCTAAAAAAAAAGGGGGGGGGTTTCTATATCAGGAACACTTAAGAATGCTCAAGAACATACTATTTTTGACTAAAAACTGGATCTATCTAAGAATTTGGATTGAAAATCTTCAAGATCCTGAAGAACACTTTGAAGATCCGAATGAGTTTTTGGATCTTGACGAAGATCACTCTGAATATTAGAAGAAAATCAAGAGGGGGGTGGGGAGGAAAATTTCACTATGAAAGAAGGAAGGGGGATTCTGGTGTCTTGGTCTGTTTTTTCAAAGGGAGGGGGGTATTTATAGTTTTTTCTGGCCAAATAGGAGAGGGGGAATCCCTTTATCCAATGGACGAAAGGGGAGTTCTTACCTAAATTGAGGGGATAAGATTTTTGTCCAATGGGTAAAGGGAGGAGTTAAAGGAAAAAATGGGTGGGGAGGACTTTTGTCCAGTGGGTAAAAGGGGGTTTTCAAAAAAACTAGAGGAGAGAAATTTTAGCCAAAAAAAGGCAATTTTTGAAAAAGCAAAAGGAGAGAAATTTTAGCCAAAAAAAAGGCAGTTTTCAGAAAAGCAGGAGGAGAGAATTTTTAGAAAAAAAGGTGATTTTTAGAAAAGTAGGATGAGAGAGAAAGTTTAGTCAAAAAAGGTGGTTTTTTGAAAAGCGAGAGGAGAGAAATTTCAGCCAGAAAAGATAATTTTAAAAAAAGCGAGAGGAGAGAGAAAGGCCAATCCTAGCCACTGACGGTGGCACACGGGACCAGGCTGAAGTGCCCGAGGTATGGTTAGTTTAGGCAGGTAGTGCGGGTGATGTCATGGGTGCACGACAGATGACACGCGGGTAATGGCTGAGGTGGTGGGGCATGGGCAGCGGGCGTGTGCATGCATAGGTGTGCAGGCAATGTGCACAGCATGCAGGTCAGGCTGGCATGGGTGTGTGGGCAACATGTACATGGTGCAGGCAAGGTGTGCATGGCCATACAGCAGGGGCACCCATGCTGTGCAGCAGGGGTGCGCAACGTGAGGCGGGCATGCATGCTATGCGGTGGGGGCACGTATGCTGTGCGGTAGGAGCACGAAGGCTGTACAGCAGGGGCATGCAAGTTGTACGGTGATGGCACGTAGCATGGGACAGGGGCATGTAGGCCAGACTAGGTTGGCTGGTTAGTCGGTGTACCCGACATACGTTTAGAAAAAATATGATTTTCCAGGGAAGATTACGGGCAATCCGACAGTCCGATTTTGGTGTACCATATATCGTCGGAATCATATTTTTGAGAATTATCAATCTGTACTATCATCTTGGCTAGATTCCTCCATATATAAAAAGCTAAAATTAGACCCCCTTCTCTCCCGTGCGAGGGTTTCTAGGGTTTCAGGCCTAGGAGTATTTCTATTAGCATCTCTATTAGTCGGAAGCCGAAAATCATGTCCAAGATCCATATTTCATCATAGCCTAGGGAGGGTGACAAAATTGGGTGTCTACAGCAGGTCAGCCAACCAGCCAGTAGGCCAGCCCTATATGCTGCGTGCGCTGGCCAGCCAGCTAGTAGGCACAGCCCGTGCACCCCCGAGCACCCTCTCGTAGCATCGTACGCACCCCCTACAGCCTTACCCACACCCCCTCGCACCTTTGCGCGCACCCCCTTGTATCATCGCGTGCACCCTCTCACACCATCGCACACACCCCCTGCAGCCCTATCCACACCCCCTCATACCCTCACGCACACCCCCTCATACCATCATATGCACCCTTTCGCTTCATTGCATGTAGCCCCTGTAGCCCTGCCCGCACCCCTGTAGGCCAGCCTGTGTACCCAACACTACCCTGCTAGCTTATCCTACACCGCGGCCTCCCATTGGTCCGAAAAGGAATCTTTTTACCTTATTGGTCTAAAAAATTTACCTTTCACCCCATTGGCTATAGAAAATTACCCTTCACCCCATTGGTCCAAAATTTCTTACTTTCACCCAATTAGTTTAGAAAAATTACTTCTTACTACCATTGGTTAAGGAATTTTCTCTCGCCTCCCTATTGGTTAAAAAATTCTATAAATACCCACCCCTCCCTTTGATTTTACACACCACAACTAGCCAAGTCTCTTAGGAGCAACCCCTTGCAGAGAAGCTCTGCCCCCTCTCCTCCCCTCCCCCTTTGAGGTTTTCCAAGTCTTTTGAGAGATCTTCATAAGATTCGAAGTGTTCTTTGAGCCTTCGGGACTCTTCAATCCTTTGCTTTCTTTGGGTGAAATTTTTAGGAAAATTTCCTCCTAGCCCTCCCTTAGTCTATCCCTAGCGGAAGCTCTGTCCGAATGCCACCTCAGCCTAGCCCTCCCATAGCCTATCCCTAGCGGAAGCTCTATCCAAGTGCCACCTCAGCCTAGCCCTCCCTTAGCCTGTCCCCTACGGAAGCTTTGTCCAAGTGCCACCTTAGCCTAGCGCTCCCATACCCTATCCCTAGCGAAAGCTCTATCTGAGTGCCACCTTAGTTTAAGCCTAGAAATAGCCTTCCCTAGATGAAGCTCTGTCCAAATTCAAATCCAAAAATAGCATTCCATAGCCGATTCTTTATCCGTAACCAAATCCAAAAGTAACCATTCCTAGCCAAAACTCTGTCCGAATATTATCACAGTCAGCATCTCTCGAGAAAGGAAGTTGGAGGTCAAGACCATCTTCCCCTGAGCCAGGAGAATCCAGAAGAAAGTTCATACCAACATCAATCAGGGGGTCCACCCCTCTTGACTTGAAATAGGGGTCAAGTTCAAGTATAGTTTCTCAACAGAATTAGCATAATGTAGACTTTATATAGACCTTGTTTTAGTGTACATAGTCATTTAAATTCAGTCAATGTATATATGTGTGATAACTTATCCATACATAAGGAATAGAAATAATTGTGGAAAATGTTCGTTCTTAAACATCTAGTAGGAAGACCGGTTGAACTGGGTAGATTGGGTGCCTAATACCTTCCCAATTCTACAACCTAACACTTACCCTAAATCTCTGGACCAGACCAACTTTTGGGCCCTTCTCTTAGGAATTGGGCCCACCCCCGGGTCCTAGGCCCATAATCCTAGGTGGGGACTCCAAATCCTTTTGCATGATCCCAATCCCTGCAGGGTGTGGGGCCTGCAGGATAAGCACACCCAACACGCCCCTCCTTCATGAAAGAGAAAGAGAGGAGAGAGGAAGGAATCAATGCAAGTCCTTTTCCCTCCCCATAAAGGACGGGGAAGCGATAGTCCATTTTCGGCCGCTACCTCACAGTGGCAACTCCATTAGGGATAATGTCAAGCTTCCTACACTAGATGATACCATTAAATGGAAGAACATTTTCCACCACATCTATTTGAAAACATGTTTGGCTAACTCCATGTTTATAATTGTATTCGCTAACCACATCATGCATTGTGCTCATAGTAAAATCATTTGGTGAGGGAATCCTTGTCATGCCCGCACCCTCGGGGAGGTCAGTGCATGTCATGGAGAGTACTCTAAGAGCAAATGATGGTTGCTTCCTATTAAAGGGTGTGGGGTATTGTTAAATGGCAAGCATATTCATAATTGTGCCAGCACCCTCCGGGAGGTCCATGCACTTTATGACATTCTGCGATCGAATAATGATATTTTTGCATTACATTTTTGCACACAATCACTCACGGTTCCACCATCCCGTGGCCAGTTGTTTAACCTCATGTGTAGTCACGAGTAATGGGCAAGGAAGTCACCCCCTTGATCTTGTACCCACGGGTATATCAAAAGGATCATATACCTTGCGTATATAGATCCTGTCAAGGAAGCCTTGTCGGTCCTATTGCATCCACTACATACTCGCATTATGTAGAAAATAGATGGAGAATGCTAGGAACGCCATAAGTTGATCTGTAAAATTTCTTTGAGGTCTTGAAAAGGAGTCTTCCTATAATGCATTCTAGTTATAAAGAAATATTTTCCTAAGTAGGTTTCAGATAAAAGGTGTCCTTCCTCTTAGGAATGAAATGTGGATGATTTGGCATGTGCGATATGGGCTAACTTCTGTCTAAAGTCCCGTAAAATGCTAAATTATCTAAAATACCTGAGGAAACTAGGAGGAAGGTCACCTAGTGGAATAAGATTAAGGAAAGCATGACTTTATTGATAAAGAATGTATTAATAGGGATATTCAGGTCAAGCCATTTGTATGAATCTCCCACTTATGGCATTGAGTGGACTAAGGGCATCAACCCCTGTCCACCCCTACCATTAAGTGGACAAACTTTGAATGGGTCATTGGTTGTTAATCTAGTGAATGAGTGAACAAGGGGTTGGGAATTCAAGAATCCTAAAATAAACCATTTTTGGTTTAGGCACAATTCCACACCTCAAGTATTCTCCCCTGTCCATTTGGACACGTCAGGGTAACTGGTTGACTTGCTTAAGTCTAGTATCCCCTCCATCGTCTCTCTAAGATTGTCTACCGCTAAGTGATTACAACCCAGTTCACATGGATCCACTCAACATGGAAACACCAGAACAAGCCCTAGTCCCCCCCTAGTAGAGACATTGCAAGCTAAAGTTGCTAAAGTCAAGAATGGATTAGCTCAAGTGTTGCACTTGTTACGAAACCTACCTAGGACCGATCTTGGGGCTGACACGACTCCTCCTCCAATAGACCCAGAACCAACTAGGCCTATAGGTCATCAAAGGACTTCCTTCAGCAATCGCCCTCCGATTGTAATTAATGATGAAGAAGAGGAATTTATGGCACATGTTCAAAAGGAACCCCTAGAGACAAAGAGGGAAAGAAAAATGAGAGAACAATTGGAGAAGCTTAAGGATATGATCTGAGCAAGGTAAAGTCAGGATTGTCAAAATAGTAGATTCTGATGAGATGAGTTTCTTTTATGGGGTAAGAAACCCTGAAAAGTTCAAGTGTCAAACCGTCAGATTTGGCGGGTCAAGGGATCCTAAGGCTCGTTTGGACGTATTCCTCAGTATTATAAAGATATAGCAAATTGCTGACAATCAGATCAGGTAGGTATTCATATCAACATTATCAAGACCGGAACTAAGGTGGCTCACACAGTTGGAATCAACACAGACACAGAATTGGGCGGTAGCAGTGAAAGTCTTCACTAAACAATATCCCCACAACACTGAAGTAGATGAGGAACGTCGAGAGCTTGAAACCTTGAGACAAAAACCTAAGGAAGGGTTTACCACTTTCTTAACAAGGTTCAAGAACAAGGCCACCAAGATGGTAGATCGAACTTTTGAAGTAGAGCAAGTAGAAATGTTGATTGAAAACTTGTCAAAGCCTTATTATGATGTTTACTACTATCAACATCTGCAGACTTTTGATGCCCTAATAGCCACTGGGACATGTGTTGAGAACAAGATCCTAAGGGATGCACAATATCAAGATATGGGGAAGAATGCCAAGGGTGGGCTAGATAAGAATCCTGAAACCAATGTGATTGGTGCAGTCCAATAGTCAATATCATCTGCGACCACTTCACCTTCACAGCCTTTTGTAATATGATTAAATACTCCTTCTTAGAAAGTTCCTCACCTAAGAAGACAGATAATTCACAGAATTGGGAATGCCTTTGGCCACAATATCTGAAAAGTTGAAGAAGCAAGGTCTTTTGGGAACTATGGCTCCGAGGGTGATCCGTAATCCTCCCCTACCTTGGTACAAAGATTGTAAGTATTGTGCTTACCATGCTCAGAAGGGACATACTACTGAAAGATGCCTAGCTTTATAGCATGCAGTTCAAGATTTGATAGACAATGGGACCATTGAAGTCGACACCAAACATCCTCCCAATGGTATTACCAACCCACTCCCTAATCATGCAACAATCAGTGTATTGGAAGAAGAATCGACAAAAAGTGACCCCACTCAACTCATCAATCCACGGGCTCGAAGAGATCACTTAAATGTCATGGGAGGTAGGACTATGGTCAAAAAAACCCTTGGGAAAGCAGAGCCATCAGAAAAAGAGTCAGAAGATGATGATCAAATACCCGCCTTCGCTCCTTCGTCACTGACCCCAGAAGAAGAACTCACCGCCTCATATCATCGGCAGTCGCCATTGTCCACCTTCTCACCATACCACTAGAAAGCAGGCCCCACTTTATCATCCTATCATCCACTACCTTCATCAGAATACCCTATTTCCTACATCACATCCCTTTCATATCACCCCATCCCATATCCCTCATCACCCTTACATCTTTCTTATGGGTCGATAGACAAGCCATCAAATCCAAAAGAAGGATGGATTGGCGGGTACAGTTAGAAGGATATGCTTTTATTGCCAGAATCTCCAAAGATAACTTCAGCAACAAATTCAGTGAATGTTCTAGGGAGGATCAAGAGACTAACCCCACACCATTGATTCAGGCAACCCCACCTCTAGAGGAGGATCCAAAAGAAGTTGGAGGAGTCACAAATGATCTTCTAAGAGCAGTAATGGCATTAGCAGTAGGCAAGCAAATCAAGGAGCATATTTCCATTATCCTCTTAAGAAGCAATATCGAGGATGATGAGTCTATGTGAACATCTGATATAGGGGAATTGGGTGGCAATGAGGAGAACCCAGTGAGGGAGAGATCGGCTAGTTTATAAGCAAGTAGTTAAAAGAATAAAGGAACAAGTGCAGCACTATAGAGGAGATAGCTGTGACCATCCTAGAAGAAGAAGATGGTCCATTGCCACATCTACTTATCCATCAGTATCTTCTTTGCCACATCTACTTATCCATCAGTCCATTGAGCTACTCCAGAATTGGACAAGCATTGGAGAGAAATTTAAGTTTACTCATGCTATTGAGTCAACCAACCTGGATACCATTGATAAAGGCATCAAGTCAAGTGCCAACTCTGTCATCGAGTTAGTAGCTGAGTCAATTGTTGATTCATCCATTTATAATTTCGTGTCGACCTCCCCTCTAGAGAAGAATCTAGAGTCTGTGTATGTCTAGTCTGTTACTCCTTCTTTCATTAAAGAAATTTTGATTCTGAGTATGACTTGCCTTCTTTTTCTGATGATGATCTTAATAAATATCAAGAGTTAATAAAATAATGCAAACAAAAGAAAGCCCAATCCATCAGTGATGATACCCAGGTTATTAAACTAGGAATCGACCAATGCCTTCAAGGATGATGAAGAAGTAGAGTAAATGATCGGTCTTTTGAAAGAGTTCACTGAAGTCTTTGTATGCCTGGATAGACCCCAACATCGTGCAACATCGTTTTCTAACCTACCCCAGGGAAAAACCTGTCAAGCAGAAGCTCAAAACAATGTGTCCAAAATATAGTGAAAAGATCAAAGAATAAATTATGAAATAGTGGAATGCAGGGTTTCTACAAGTAGTGATGTACTCCCAATAGTGGGAAAACATAGTACCAATTCTAAAGATAGATGGAAGGGTACGCATGTGTGTTGATTTCCAGATGTGATGCAAGGGGGCATGCCTTGTTATCATAAATTATCAGGATACAGTCAAATGAACACGTACCCAAAAGGTCATAAGGAGACAGCCTACACCACTCAGCAGGGAGCTTATCACTACCGAGTAATGCCCTTCAGATTGAAAAATGCTGGGGCAATTTATCAGCTATATGAACCAATCTTGGATCAAGGATCCCATTTCTAGGGCAAAGCATTGAGAGGCACCAGTCCATCACCTACAGGCCACTAACCTAGTAGGGCAGTGGAAACAGCCAACAAGAATGTCAAAGCCACCTTTCAACAAAAAATAAAAATGAAACAAAACAAAACAAAACGAAAAAAGAGAAGAAAGAAATTGGCTGAGACGCATAAGAATTAGGTAGACAAGTTGCCACTTGCTTTGTGGGCATATCAGGATTCTATACGATCCTCAACTGGGGGCAACTCCTTTTTCATTGGTATATGGGGTTGAGGCAGTACTACCAGATGAGATTCTGGTACCACCTTTCAAGGTACTTTTGGATAGCCAGTTACCTAAAGGAGAATGGGTAAAGACCAGGCATGACAACTGAGAATGGCAAGGGCCTTCAACAAGAATGTGAAGCCCCGTCACATAGAAGAGGGTGAGTTTATTCTTCGAGAGTAGACAACCCCAATTCATGACCCAAGAGGAAAATTTAGCCCCATTTGGAGTGGCCCATCCACTGTCAAAGAAATTCCACCAGGCAAGGCTATGAAACTCATGGACCTTAATGGTGAAGAAATACCCAGACTGGTCAATATGGATCAACTCATGAGATAGTATGTCTGAAAGGGTGAATAGCCCGAACTACGCTTAACCCAATTCCTCTCAAGGGATACGTAGGCAACTTGATACGTGTAAGTGCGGTCTCAACAATCTCAAGGCAATAAATTGGTTCCTAGATTAATAATCAAGGTATCTAAAAGATCATCATAGCTTGTGTCCCCTAAGAATCGCCATTTGGCATGTAAGGCCTCAGGTATTTGTCATCCACCTATAGTCCTTCAAATTCTTGTCCATAATTTCATCCCCCAAAAGTCTCCGCTTGGCACTAGTAATCAAGGCCAGTTCATTCCTCACCCTTGATTGGTAAAAAACAAGAAGAAAGCTTGATGCAACAGTGGTAAAAAGTTTGGTCGTATTAGTAGTTGATGAGTAACCTTTAAAAAAAAAATCAACTCTCTCCTTAGTTTGTTACCAAAAAAAATAAAAAATCATAGATTCTTTCGATGTGATCTTGGACATTGAGGCACCAGGACTGTGGGAATCTATAAACATGTTGGATACATGAAGTGACATCATCACTTACTCCAACGAGCTTGCATACTCTCCCCACCCAAAAGTAGTTAGTTTCAATCTTCTTTGAAGAAGGATTATTCAGAAGAAATCAAAAGCTTCTTTGAATGGGGGAAAGAGAAAATGAAGCAATTTGACAGCTATGGGAATATTGAAATTTTGAGGGTTGCTAGGACCTTCACCTAATACTTGTCATTAGGAGGAAACTATCGGCAGAGATCACAGGATGCATATCTGTTTTGCATGTTCTTCGAACTCCCAAACTTGGGGCATTACCTGTCCTTATGGAAGTAGTAAAATAGATGAAGGAAGAAGGAGGCATCGTCTCTACATTTCTTGTAAAAACACTCAAGGGATATGATGACATGACCCGGTTTGTGACCCACCTATTCTATCTTTTGTCTCAAGGGTAGGAAACTCATTTCCCATTTTGATGGAACACTTGATGAGGTGATGTTTGGATTTTAGCATCATTCTGGTTATTTTAATGAAGACTTGAGTTGTGGAATAAATCGTGCCTTAAAATTCAAACTCTTGAACGCAAAAAAAAAAAAAAAAAAAAAAAAAAAGATAAGTTTTCATTCTAAAATAAAGAGCCAAGTCTAGCCATTCAAAAGGTAAAAACAAAAAAAATAAATGAACATAGGGAAGGAAAAAGAAAAAGAAAGCAACATTTGTGTTTTGTAGGAACAACAGGAACAGATCTCTCGAGATCACCATCCTCATCTGTGCCATACTCGGACCTACTTACAGAAGTCATCAAGTTACTAGACATAACAGTATCATGTGTTGACTGCGAACACACTAATTGTGTTGTGAGGTCCTCAATCTGGGTGGCCTAGTCGACATTTTGTTCCCTCAGAGAAGCAACCCGCCCATCCTAGGAAGCAGAAAAGATGTTCAAAGCAAGGAGTAATAATAAAAGAAAATCAAATATTAAAAAAAAAATCTATGAAAATCCAAACCCTCAATACAAAATATAAAAAAAATCAAATCAAAATTAAAAAAATCAAAACAATCAAAATATTAATTTTTTAAAATCAAGAATCAAAATCCAAAATTCAAATCAAGATGCAAAAATCAAAATCCAAAATCAAACTTCAAAGTTCAAATTCAAAACCCAAAATAAAAAAAAAAATTAGAAACAAAATTCAAAAATCAAATTCAAGTCAAATTTCAAATTTCAAAGTTCAAATTTAAATCAAAATAAAAAAAAAACCCAAAAATCAAAGAAACAAAGATCAAAAATCCAAAAAAGAATCAAGTAGAATCAAAGATCAAAATTCCAAAGAAAAAAAAAATCCAATTCCAGGGTATAGCTAAAAAATTTTTACCACAAAATACAAAACCCAAATCAAATTTCATGTGGTAGGTAAAATTTACATCACATTCATGTGAAAGGTGAAAATCAAATTCAAAGGGAAAGTAAAATTCATGTAAAAAGCAAAATTCAAATCAAATCCAAATCAAGAGCAAATCAAGTTTCCAATTCAAAAGTCCAAATTCAAGATTCTATTTCAAAGGTCAAAATTCAAGATTTCAATTCAGAAGTCCAAAAGATTAAAAATCCAAATAAGAATCAAAGATTCAAAGGTAAAAAATGAAGAATCAATTATTAATGTCTTTTATAGGGCTGAAAGAGCAGCGAATTTCTTTCCTATAATTGACAGTACTAGATAGCCTAGACCGATTCGAAAGAACCCGCCTAGAAGACCATATAGCCTAGCCTGGTTCGAAAGAACCCATCTAGAAGACCAGATAGTCCAGACCGGTTCGAAAGAACCCACCTGGAAGACAAGATAGCTTAGCCCGGTTTGAAAGAACCCGCCTAGAAGACCAGATAGCCTAGCCCTATTCGAAATAACCCACCTGGAAGACCAAATAGCCTAGCCCAATTCGAAAGAACCCACCTAGAAGACCAGATAGCCCAGCTCGGTTCGAAAGAACCCGCTTGGAAGACCAGATCGCCCAGACCGATTCGAAAGAACCCTCTTAGAAGAACAGATAGTCTAGACCGATTCGAAAGAATCAGCCTGGAGAGCACATTCCCTGAACTGGCACATGCAAAGCCCATCTAAGGGAAATCCAAGAATCAAATGTTTTTGCCTATTACAAGATTCGAAGAGCAGCGAATTCCTCCCTTGTAACCATTGGTCCCAGATAGTCCAGATTGGTTCAAAAAAACCAATATGGAGACCAAATTCCCTGAAGTGGCACATGTGAAGCCCAGCTAAGGAAAGTCAAAGATCAAAGTACTAACATTTTTTTACAGGATTGGAAGAGCAGCGAATTCCTTTCCTATAATCGACAACCCAGGTAAGTCCTAAAACTCTAAAGAAGTTGAGAGATATTATCTGTTGCATTTTTCAACTCCGTCATAAATGAGCAAGATGATGGCAGTACATGCTCTGGGTTACAAAATGTGGTCGTTCTTTTCTTTGCCCTTCTACTATTGGCACAGGCCTCAGCCAAAAAGGGGCATTCTGTAGACACCCAATTTTATCACCCTCCTCTGACTATGATGAAATGTGGATCTTGGATGTGACTTCTGACTTCAGATCAACAGGGATGATGGACTAAGAAAACCCAAAAACATTCCACTACCTGAAAACCCTAGAAACCCTACACAGGGGAGAAGAGGGTCTAATTTTGAATTTCTTTATACAAAGAAATTTGGTTAAGATGATCATACAGATGGATAGTGCTCAGAAATACGATTCCGACGATATATAGCACGTCTAAATCAGACCGTCTGATCTCCCGTAATCGTCCCAAAAAATCACATTTTTCCGTACGTATGCTACGCACACTGGCAAGCCTGTTGGAAACCTGAAAAAATCTCCTACCTATGCCCCAAAATTCATCCTTTACCTACCCAAATATCCCAAATTCATCCCCTACCTTAAAACCCTGGAAACCCCGCACGAGAGAGTAGAGGGTTTAATTTTGACTTTTTATATACGAAGGAATCTGGTCAAGATGACTGTACAGATGGATAGTGCTCGAAAATATGATTTTGATGATATCTGGCACATCAAAATCAGACCATCGGATCTCCGATGATCGTCACTGAAAAAATCTATGATCGCGCGTGTTGGCCAGCAGGCCAGCCCGCACGCATGTTGGCCAGCAGGCTAGCCTGCACGTATGCTACTCGCTGGCTGCTGCCTAGCGCATGCCTTCTGCCCATGCCTACTACCTAGCTAGCCCTGCCCACATGCGTGCACCCCCGCATGACCCTGCCTGTGTGCCTGCTGGCTGCAGCCCTTGCCTATGCCTACTACTGCCCAGCCCTTGCTGCTGTCTGTACCCATGTGTGTGCTGCCCTGAGCGATTTGTGCTGCACATACATGCTGCCCCGTGTGCCATGTGTCGCATACCAATGCCACTTCCTGCGTTCTATATGCTACACACCAATGCCACTGTCGGCACACCTATACCACTACCTACCTGCCATGTGTCACACACCAATGCCATTGCCTGTAAACCTTGTACACATTACCTGCCCTCCCGTGCTGGCCTTGCCCTGTGCACTTCGGCCCAATCTTTTGCACCGCCGTCAATGGTCGGGATTGGTATTCCACTGACTCTGTCGGTGAAAAGATTTCCTCTCCACCCACTTGAGACCAAAAACCCACTTTTTGGCTAAGAGTTCTCTCTCCCAAAAAACCCCTTTTACCCATTGGATAAAAACCCTCTTCACCCACTTTGGTCCAAAAGCCCTCTTTTGTCATTTGGTAAAAAATTCTCTCTCCTCCTCATTGGCCCTGAAATCCTATAAATACCCCCTCCTTTGGATTTTACACACCAAACATAGCAGTGAAGCCCTCTCTCCTCCTCCCCTCCCCCTTTTGATTTTCTTTGGGTCTTCAGAGAGATCTTCGTTAAGATCCAAAATCTTGTTCGGATCTTGGAAGTGTTCTTCGGAACTTTGAAGATCTTCAATCCAAGTTTTTAGCCCAATCTAGTTTTTGCCAAAAATAGTATGTTCTCTACCTCTCCCCTTTGAGTGTTCTTGGTTTTTACCAAAAATAGAAATCCCTCCCCCCTTGAGGTTCTTTGGGTCTATGAAGAGATCTTTATCAAGATTTGAAGTTCTGTTCGGATCTTCAAAGTGTTCTATGGGGCTTTAGGGATCTTCAATCCATTTTTAGGTCAATCTATTTCTTTCCAAAAATAGCAGTCCCTAACGAAAGCTTTGTTCGAGTGCCCCTAGAATCTTTCTAGAAATAGCCATTCCTAGTGGAAGCTCTACCGAAATGCCACCTCAACTTAGCCCTCTCCTAGCCTATCCCTAGTGGAAGCTCTACCGAAGTGCCACCTCAGCCTAGCCCTCCCTTAGCTTGTCTCCAGCTGAAGCTCTGCCGGAGTGCCATCTCATCCTAAGCCCAGAAATAGCCTTCCCTAGCCGAAGCTCTATCCGAATCCAAATCCGAAAATAGTCTTCCCTAGCCGAAGCTCTGTCCAAATCCAAATCTGAAAGTAACCGTTCCTAGCTGGAACCCTATCTGAATACCATCACAGTCAATGTCTCTCAAGAAAAGAAGTTGGAGGTCAAGACCATCTTCCTCTGCGCTAAGAGAACACGAAAGACAGTCTAAGCTGGTACTAATTAGGGGCTCATCCCCCTTGACCCGAAACAAGGGTTAAGTTCAAGTACAGTTTCTCAACTAACTTGTCATCATGTAGACTTTATATAGATCTTGTTTTAGTGTATAGAGTAGCTTAAATTCAGTCAACGTATATAAGTGTGATAACTTAGCCATTCATGCGGAATAGTAATAATTGTGGAAAAGATTCATTCTTAAGCATCTAGTAGGAAGACCGATCAAACAAGATAGAGTGGGTGCCTAACACCTTCCCAATTCTATAACTAGACACTTACCCTAAATCTCTGGACCAAACCAAATTTCGGATCCTTTTCTTAGGAATTAGGCCCACCCCCGGGTCCTAGGCCCATAATCCTAGGTGGCAACTCCAAACCCCCATTTGTATGATCCTGATCCCCGTATTGGACCATCATCAAACCCCCATCTTGAATGATGAATTTCACACTCTTGCGAAATAGGCCTTCATGTGTTACTGAGCGGCGATACGATGGTGTGGGGCCCACAAGGTAAACACACACGACACACACCCCTCCATCACATGAAAGAGAAGGAGAGGAGAGAGGCTGGGATGCAAGTCCTTCCCCTCCCCCCCCCAAAAAAAAAAAGAAAGGGAAGAGAGATGTCTCATCATCTCTGGCTGCTACCCTCACAATGTCATCTCTAAGGAGGGGATCAAGGTTGATAGAGCCAAGGTGGATCTCATCTCTCATTTGCCACCACCATGGACTGTAAAGGATGTTAGGTCTTTTCTTGGCCATACCGATTTCTATAGGAGATTTATCAAGGATTTTAGTAAGATAGCTAGGCCATTGACTAGCTTGTTAGCCAAAGATCAGTCCTTTGATTTTTCTCCTGAATGTTTACTTTCCTTTGAGCATCTGAAAAAGGCTCTAACTACAACTCCCATTATCCAAGCTCCTGTCTGGACTGAACCTTTTGAGCTAATGTGTGATGCCTCTAATTTTGCAATAGACAATGGATTAATAAGCTGCCCCACATGATCTACTATGCAAGTAGAACTCTAAATGATGCACAACTGAGTTACACCACTACAGAAAAAGAATTTTTAACTGTTGTGTTTGCTTTGGAAAATTTTAGAACATACCTTATTGGCTCTTATGTGATAATTTATACAGATCATTCAGCCATTAAGTGGGTTTTACTCCTTCAGGAGTTTGACCTAGAGATTAGCGAGAGAATGGTGTTGAAAATTTGGAATCAGACCACCTCTCCCGTCTCCCCAATTCAAAGGATGAGGATTATCACGTCAATGAGTTTTTCCCTGACAAAAAATTGTTGACCATATTTAGTGAACCATAGTATGCTGACATTGTCAACTACCTAGTCACGGGTGTGACGCCCAATCATTAGTCCACCCAAGACAAAAAGAGGTTTCACTCTCAAGTCAAGTACTTCTTCTAGGATGACCTATATCTCTTTAAATCATGTCATGATCAGATTTACCATCGTTGGATTCCAAATTATGGGCAACTTTCAATCCTATCTTTTTGCCATGATCATATATGTGGTGGTCATTTTGGCCTTAAGAAAACTGCCGCAAAAGTTTTACAATGCAAATTCTATTGGCAGACTCTCTTTCATGATGCATTCGATTTTTGCAAGGCTTGTCAAGGTTGTTAGTCTTTAGGTCGTGTCATGAAGAGGAACATGATGCCCCTCAACCCTATTTTGGTAGTTGAGATTTTTTATGTGTGGGGCATCAATTTCATGGGACCATTCCCTAATGCCATTGATTATGTTTCTAAATGGATAAAGGACATAGCTTGTAAATCCAATTACCACAAAGTAGTGGTCAAGTTTCTCAAAAAGAAATCTTTTTCCGCTTTGGTACACCATGAGTTATAATTACTGATAGGGGTACTCATTTTTGCAATCGGCCTTTTGAGGCCTTGATGAAGAAGTATAGGATCACCCATAAGCTAGCTACCCCTTATCATCCCCATACTAGTGGTCAAGTGAAAGTATCTAATAGGAAAATTAAGAAAATCTTGGAGAAAACTATTAATCTCAACCGCAAGGATTGGTCTAACCATTTGGTAGATGCTTTGTGGGCTCATAGGACTGCATACAAGACTGATCTTGGTCAATCCCCCTACCGTTTGGTATATGGGAAAGCTTGTCATCTACCTGTTGAGTTAGAGCATAGGGCGTTTTGGGCCATCAAGAAACTCAACTTCGATTTGTCTGATGCTGGTACTTATTGTCATATCCAACTGTCTGAGTTGGAAGAGCTTAGGAATGATGCCTATGACAACTTAAGGATTTATAAGGAGAAGACCAAAGCCTTCCATGACAAACACATTCTGCAAAAATCTTTTTTGATTTGCGACAAAGTCTTACTATACAATTCCCTGGTATGAGATCCCGTTAGGATGGTCCTTTACATAATGTTTTCTCACATGGTGCTATATAGATTTTGAATCCAGGAAACGGTGAGATTTTCAAGGTCAATGCCTTAAGTCATTCATTGAATTGCCTTCTACAAATATGGAAGAGGTCATAGAGCTCCATGAGCCTATTTACTTTGATGTTTGATCACGTCTGGTGAGTACTTATTTTGTCCTTGTTTTACATTCTTTCATGCACTGGGGACATTGCACACTTTGAGTATAGGGGGAGATAGTTTAAGCTAAATTTTGTTGGAATCCTGACTTAAGCTTAGGTGAGTTTATAGCCATCTTGGAATTTTTGGAATGTTTTGTTTTCTTTTTATTTTTGATTGAGAGAGAGATGAATTTCCTGTTTCTGAAGTAATAAAGTTCTTGTTTCAAGGAAAGGAATTTGAACACATCCTAAGTTAGGGTGAAATTTGAATGTGAAAAATTGTGAAAAAGATAAAGAACTGTGATCTTGAGTATAGTCTAGTCTATTTGAGTCTTAGTGAGGAGTTAAGACCAAAACTGGGTATTTTTGCATGCAAAGTTAAGTGAAAATTAACATGAAAATTTCATTGATTGTACACAACAGGGTACCATGCCTCAAGAAGCAGAGGTACTTTGATTGGAATTCCTTTGAAAAAAAAAAAGATGCTTGAACTCTTGCATCAATTTGTATTCATAGATATATGCATGAAAAATAAAATTAATAAAGCTACATAGTAATTTGGGTGTCTAATGCAAGCCTTGCATGTCATTCAAAAGTAATTTGGGTGTCTAATGCAAGCCCTGCATGTCATTCAAATCAACTGTAGTAGAGGTATAAATGAGTTCAATAAAAAATAAAAATAAAAAAACCATGCATTTGCCTATTTTCTTGTCCACCTCCGCACTAAGGTGTTTTGTACCCTAGAATGATACTCTCTCTTGGTTTGATGAAAATGTGAAGCTTTAAGGAACCCTGTAATTGGGAGGTGTGATAGTTCCATGAATTGGAGTGAGATAATAAAATTCAAGTATGAGGGCCCTTAGGAATCTCAATCTCAAAATTTTTATCAATATTTTTTCTTTCAATTTGGAGTGGAGATAGACTTTGCTTATGCTCTAGTCAGGATCACAACTATTCAAGAGAAGTATGATTTTGAATTTAGTGTGTGTATGATTTTGAATTTTATGTGTATATTCACTGCAAATACTCACGAGATGCAACTTGTCCCTTAGGGTACCCTAGGGGTTTAAAGGCTTGCGGCACAGGCTAAGCGCAGTCGTGAATCCTACAAAAGTGAGTTAGGTTTTTCTTTCTTTCTTGTTTCTTTTCTTCTTTTTGCTCGAGGACAAGCAAAGTTCAAGTATGGGGGTATTTGTTGAGCATTTTTTTGCATGTAAATTAACTCAACTATTTACATCATTTAATTCTCAGAATATGGTTACTTTAGGTATTTTCTCTTGTTTTCAGAATTTAGGTCAAAAGTAGACCAAGTGGAGTAAAAGTGTCAAATTCGGCCTAAAGAACCAAATTCTAGCCAATCTGGCCAGAGCCTAGAATATTCCTTCTTAACAAAATCTGCTGAATAAATTTCAAGGATTTCCTATGAAGTGGACGATCTCTACAAGGAAGATTTACGCTGAGTCAACCTTCTATTTTGGATTTTAACCACATGCTGGGATGAATTTTTAGTAGTATCATATTCATGATCTTCTATATTGGACAATCTTATAGAAGAATCCTATCATATCTTCTATTTTGGGATTAAGGGAAATATTGTAAAGGAAATTGGATTATCAAATATTAGGTAGTTTCTATTATAGATTTTGATTTTTATTTGCTTTCTATTTTTTGTTTTCTCATTCTTTAAGTAGCTGAATTGTGATACCCTACTTTTTAAACCCGGTCTAATTACACGGTTGACCCGATTCAACCATGCAGGACCCAAACCGGAGAGGGTTAAGGCGGTTTCCTTATGGACCATGATGGCAAGGGTGACTTTGAACATCGGTTGGCTAGACAAGTCCGAGTCAGTGCCAGAGGAGACGGGTGTACCCAAGCCATGTACATGCACATATCATAAGGCCATGTACGGATAAAGCTGGTATGTAGCCGTATCCTAAAGCGCATATGCATAATATAACTTGTGCCGAGAGTGAGATTCATATCGAGAGTCGAATTCCACCAAAATCCCACTTGTTGGCCAATTTTCGGCCCTCAGGTGGGCGGTCACAGGTGGGCGCATCCGCCCACCTGAGTGACCCACCCATGTGCTACTAATGATTTTAACAAAGTATAAATAGCATTAATTGTGTTTTTCCATATCTCATTTATTACACGGAAAGTTGGTGGGAAGATTTAAGAGGAGAGAGAAGAGAAAGGAGAAAAGAGAACAAAGAAGAAGAAAGGGGAAGGGAGAGGAAGAAGAAATGGATTTAAGCGGCACCAAGGTTTGATCTTCCCATTCCAACACCGGAAGAGTGATCTCCAACATGAGATCTACGTTTAGAGGTGAGCGAAGGCTATATTCCTTAAACTTTCACCCTACCCAAGTAAAACCCTTGATTTGGGTAGAGTTTCTTGAGGTCTTGTAAATCCCCCTTGATATGATGAATCTAAGGTTTAATAGATGGTCTATGTGTTGATTTTGAAGGATTTGAGGAAGTGTTTACAAGATTGTGAAGCATTGGTGATTTCTTGAGCCAAGACATGATTTTGGGGTTTTTGAAAGAGTTCTTGAGCAAAGAAGGTAAGATGGCTTCCATTCCTTAAATCTAAACCTAGATCTAGGTTAGAATCATCTTATGAGACCTTGAATGTGTGGAAAATGGGTTTGGAAAAGCCCCATTTGACTCCCCAAAGGTTGGGGAAGGTTTCGGGGAAAATGGCATTTTTCCACCAAGACCGGTGGGCCAAACGGCCTGCCTGAGGGCACCCACCTGAGAGGACAAACCCTAAGGGCCAACCGGTGGGCCCCTACCGACAGGCCGACCGATGGGCCAACCTGCCCGCTGGTCCTAGTAGGCCCTCGGCCTCCATTGGCGGGCCCCTACCGACAGGCCGACGGTGGGCCGACCTGCCCGCCGGTCATGATCGGTGGGTTAGGACCGGTGGGTCGACCCGCCCACCTGTGAAGACCGATGGGCTGTGATAGGTGGGCTGTCCGACCCACCCGAGAGGTTCCCAACGTGATTTTTATGTCCGAATAGACCCAAAACGGACGTGTGACCTTCTTTTAGGATTCTAAACGTGATTTTGTCATCAAATCTTGTTAGTGTTGATCCCAAAGTGGTGAAATTCTAACCCCATTCACTTGTGATAGGTTCACCAAAATTTACATTTCTTGTGCCGGATCTCATCCGTACCGGGCGTGAGTCTTTGTACACTACAGGTAAGTGGGGAGAGGACGTTTGGCCTTATTTTAAGGCTTGTTTGACATTCATTAAATTGTATCTAGACTAGCCATGTCATCATGCAAATTATATGTAGCTTAGCCATCCTCATATTATTATGACATGTGTGTTGTGTTTATTTTCTCAATGTCAAATGATGATATGATTATGTGATGAATGATGACATCATTGTGCATAATGCATTAATAGACTAGATGCCGTAGTCGGCTTGGAAACAAGTGCATTGGTGGCCCATGGAGTGGGACGCGGTGGCACTATGCAATCGTACTATGTCATATAGGAGCATGTGGTTTAGGATTATCATCTTCCCGTGCTACGAACCTTCCCAACAGGGGTTGAGGTGTTGGGTTACCATTTGGGGGGAAGCAGTGGTCGCAGTTGTTGGGTCACTATGGCGGTTAGACATACACCCGACTGGTCATCAGGACAGTCGGCAACCTCGGTGGTATATTCAAGAGGGCCAATCGTACTGCTTTTAAATTGCTGGAGTTAGCACCTTTATTTTTTGTCATTTACTTTTATGTTGAAAGCCGGTGGTCGGTATGCTTTACTTTTCCGAGTACTCACGGTGGGCCTTTTCCGACAGACAACCTTATGGGCGTATCGCGGGATGGAGTTCATGGCTCGTACCCAGAGTATACGTGCATATGGACTTAGTAATGTTGTTTAGGTGGATGTGATGAAAAATGAATTGCATAGCATATAGTGCATATGGTTGTGATTGTTGTGTGGTCCTCCTTTTTACTTACTGAGCTAGTGAGCTCATCCCCCGTGTACACCACTTTTAGATGATTTTGCAGGTCACCAGCCTGGGGATCAAGGGTTGGGCCCCACAGTTGAATTCTCCGAAGAGGATTGGTGGGTCCCCGAGGACTATGAGTACGGCACGGATTGCACGTGCGAGGGCTGTGCCGTGGGACCACAGTAGTGACTCCATATAGGGTTACTTTTTTATTCTTTTGATGATCCCTTTTGTGTACTTGATACGTGAATTGTTATTCTTTTTGTATAAATATCATGCCTGCGGGCTCACATGTATTTATCTATGTACTACAATTTGGGTATTAAGTATATTGGGGATAATTACAGGTAAATTAAGTCTTTCGCTGAACTGTTGAACATTATCTTAGTTGTGTGTATGCTGTGGTTGGATACTGTGTCAGATGATCCTGGCAGGTTTGGGTTAACCAGAGTTAACCCTGTCACCGGTCCGATCCTGTGTGAACGGGGTGTGACATGAATTCTATAAATAGAGAAGCTCTCTTCTCTCTGAGAGAACCAAACCCCCTCTCCCCTATCTTTCTTCTTACAAGTTGTAATTTTTTATTTTCTTTGAAAAATTTCATTAGAGCCATTAAAGTTGTAATTGAAGATTTAGAAGCATCTTTAAAGTTTGGATATGTGAAAGCTTGGAATTTATTCTCTTCTTCAATAAAATGTTGTAATTGTTCTTCAATTCAGGTTCTTTTATTTTTAATTTCTATGTCTTTTATTTTTTTATTCAAGTAGCATGATCATCACCACACTCATAGCTAGCTAAACCCATTCTTTTGGGATTTGGATAAAACCATGGGTGGTTAGTATGAATAAATAATGGATATATTTTGTTTTAATGGACATGAACTTAGTTAGACTTACTACAGTTAACCGTCGCATTGTCATCTAATAGGACCATATACATGATAGTCACCGTAGCCATAGTGACACTAATTAGGATTTATGATGTTTATCTTAATATTTACATGTTGAATGATGCTACTCATGGGGTATGTTAGCTATTGCCGCATCTCTCATAGTTTTAGATCATAATATGTCTAACATGTTCCCATGCCTATTATTAATTCAACTTATTCCCATGGTGAATTCCAATCTTGAATGAATCTTCCCCATTGGTATTACTCCATTATTCTTCATTGGTTAGTTAAATTTAATTGCTTTAATTTAATTTGATATTTTAATTGTTATAATTATCTTGCATATTTAGTTAAACTAGTATGGTCAAATCTCTTTTTATTTACACTGCCTAATTTGAAAGTATGTTAATTAAACATTTGGCCTCCCTGAGTTCGACCCGTAGCTATAACTAATACTGTACACTTGCGGTTAATATAAAGTGTGGCTTACATTTGAACCCAACAACATGCAAGGCCAATGGTAGGGCACATCTTTCCATGTCCGCCCGTGTTTGGACATAGGCAACACTAGAAGGTAGGGTTGAAATCGTCTGCAATTCCGATCTCATACAATTCCGTGCAATACCACCTTCAGGCGATGACACGTGTATTGATACTAATACAATGGCCCAGATCTGGTACAACTAATAAAACATTAAATCAATAAAAATGTATTTAAATCAGATCTGGACCATTGAATTGGTATCAATACACGTGTCACCCCCTGAAGGTGGTATTTCACAGAATTGTACGAGATCGGAATTGCAGACGAATTTTTTCCCAGAAGGTAAGATTCTTTTTTCCTTTTTATATTTGCTTTGGATGGACCCAATCCTTAGAAGTTAATACGAAGCACTTCAAGCTTCCATTATAGATATCAGTGGTAGTGGCTGTATCGATCGTTGCCGATAGGTATACTAATCCGATATACTCATCCAAAAAGGTTTCGCTGAAGAAATACTTAAAAAACGGAGAGGTAGGAAGAAGAACGAAGAAGAACGAAGAAGGGACAGAGGTTGAAGATACAAGCAGCGGTTTTTTCGAAATTCTTGTCTCAATGGTTTGAGATCTGAAACAGAAGGAAGAAGAGAAGAAAGACAAGAAGAGGAACAGAGAAAAAGAGCATTTGTTTATCTTTTCGGAGATTTTTTTTTTCTTTGATGAAATCCTGTTTCGATGGAAGGAGATTTCTTGCATAATTTGTTTCTGGTTAATCTTCACCATCCCAACCATTAGAGAAAGCTGACTTTGCTATAAATGGTTGGTCTTCTCTAGGTCCTTGGACATATAAGCATAACTCTTCCGTGGGGTTGGGGTCCTTGTTTCTACTGACGGTGGCTCATCATTGTCGGGTATCTCAAAAATTTCTTGCAACGGCCAGGCATTAGGATGCTTTTGTTGTTGCAGTTGTTAATGGTTAGGTGGTTTCCTTCTAAAACATGAAAACAACCCCCAAACCTGATACTTTGCGACATGACAGTTCCAGTTCCAGGAAGGATTTCACACTGAAGTAGCTTGCTGGGAATAGCCACTGAAGAAAGAAATCATGGAACCCAAACTGCAAATAAGATAAAAAAAGACTTAAAAAAAACCCAGATCAGATCAGTAATATACTCTACTTCCTTCCTTTCTTCTTGCCTTAGCTCCTCCTCAGAACATTCAAAAACAGATGTCAGTTTCAAAGAAGATTTTTTTCCCCCCGAAAACCTTGCCTGCTTTGCATCAAAGAGTAGTTTGGTGGTTTGGGGAAATAAGGATTTGAAAAAGGAACTTTTATTTGCAGCCCTAGGATTAAAATAGGACAGGTGTCACAAGGATGTAAGGAATTGGTAAGAATATTGGTGGATCAAGAATTGGAGACGTTCCAAATCCGGCAAACGGGAATGCTTAAACCAACCCTTAAACGGGTACATGTTCTTCCACCTCCATTGACAAAAGGTGAAGCAAGGCAGAGACTGCAGCAGCTCAACTCTTCAGAAATTCATCTCAGCGTCGCATCATCTAGCAACTCCGACTAGTATTTATCTAATTATCTTTTTTTCCTTTCAGTTTGTAGCATGTAAACAACAGCTTCATCGATTCTGCATTATTCAGTTTTTTTACACTAGAAAATGGCCTATTACATGTGTGTTCATCATCACCTTTGCTTTGTTTTTTTTTTTTGGGCACCAAATAGATGCCTTGGTTGTCTTTTTTTGCACTCAATAGGGTCTCTTTCATGGTCCAGATGAAAGGGTGTGGGTTTTATTTCTGTTTATCAATTCAGTTTTGTGGGGTTGATTTTATTGACCCCTTCTTGTTGAACTAGCAACTTGTGAGCGTGATAGCAGAGAGGGCGTTTTGATTTTGATGTGGAAGAGCATATCTTCTCTGAACTAGTGTCTTCCCACCTTTAATGAGTATGCTTGTGGTTCTAACTGGGCTACTTGATGAGACCACAAGGCAGGTGTTTGAATTTGGTCTGAGATTATTATCTCTGTATACTCTCTTGGTATTCCTTTCTTCTGCTTCTTATCAAACTGATCACTAGGGATGGTTCCCACTTATGAAAAAAAAAAACAAATCCTTTTTGAGTTCGGTAGAGCAACCTCTTCGAACCTTGCACTATATACAGGCCACCCCTTTTTCTTTCCCTAGAGAAAGAGGGGGGGGGGGGGTTTGATATTTAGAGAGGAAGAAGTTATTGAAGAGTAGAAAAATAGATTTGCTGCCAAATTGTAAAGAGTTCGAGAGGCCTGGACTTAAGAGTTGAGGAACAAGAAAAATAAATTTGAACAACTTGAATGGGAAAAGAACTGGAGGAAAAAAATATGTATGACACAAGCATCAGAAACTAGATACATTGAGTAACCAAAGGTTGTTTAGCATTTAATATTCATTACGAGCATATTAGCAAACACATTGAACCTTATTTGAGGCATACAACACATTCTGTTCATCCCCCCCTCCCCCCCGCCAACTCCTTTCAATTATTCAAAAGTAATTTTCCACCTGGGTTTGATGATGCATTTGCAAAAGAACAGCAAAGCTGTGAAAGAAATGAACAAAGTTTTCTCTGTTTTAATGACTCAGAAAAATGAGAACATTGGGCTATGAACATATTTTCTCATGTAACTCTACTGCCTTTTTTTAATATTTTTAACTTCCATTCTCATATTAGTTTCTTAATAATATATGGGTATTGTATTGCAGGAGAAACTATCTGTCCACCTTACACGGCTTGTTCCTCCAAGCAATTTTTTTTTATATATTTGCTCTTGTAGGACAAGTTTCTTATGACGGCCAATAATGCTTCTGTTTCTTCCTTGAGTTGATATCCATCATTATTTTACACCCTCTGAGTCTCTGTAGAAGATTTGGATGCCTGATGTTTGACTTTGGCGTATCTCTCTGTCCTGCTTGCTTGCTTTTGTGGAGTTAGTGAGAGTTTCTACCATCCATCATCGTTAGAGTCATATCGATGGGGCCGACCAGTAAAGATCTTTTGAGCTTGGAAAGGGAGAAATCTTCAATCTGTCCAGGTCAGTCTCTTATTTTTGAATTGTTGTTGTTGTTGTTGATTCTTTGATTTCATTGGTTGTGGTGATTCATTAATGCGTCCTTTAACAATGTTTGGATTTCTGAAAACCCACTTGGTTGGTTTTCTGCAGAATCTATCCTTCATGTTTGTAAAAATGACTCTGTCTCTAGAATGTCCAAAGTATCTCAGATTAGTGAAAAGCTTTCAACAACTTCTGTTCCTGCAAGTGAAGGTAATTTTTTAATTCACTGGTTAATGATTATTCAAATTTAGCACCCACCTTTTTTTTTTTTTCAATCAGCTGAGCTTGCCAGCAGCACTGGAGTGACAATCAATGTTGTAGAACCTAGGGTTTGAAACTTTGAATCTGTGAGATCTGCTGCATATCGTTCTTTCATAGATTTCTAACTGATCTAATATTTCTTGACTAACAATATGAGTCTCTAGACAAGGAAACCTGGGGTTAAAGGTTAATGTAGTCCTATTTTTGAAAGAATCAAAATAGTAGCCAGTTGACAAGGATCTATACTCAAAAGGATAATTTAGATACAAATAAGGAAGACTAGGAGTGAATAAGACAACAACTATGGAGGAAAAACAAAAAAATAACCATGAGGGGAAAAGTAGTAATTTACAACCCAAAATTAGGGTTCAGAAATTAGGGTAATAAAGCACAAACAATCTCTGATTTCAAGAGTTAACTTGAATTAAAAAACGGAAACAAAACAATAACTGTTTGAACATATAGAACAATAACATTTTCCAGATCTTGAGAAGGGAAGCAGAATTGGTATTTTGCAAATATCTCAAGATCAAGCCAACAGAAAGGGCCCAAATTTGAATCAATCTCCAATTAGGGTTCTTGAATTCTTGGTCAAAATTCGAGTTTGATTGGATGGCTGAATTGCTTAATAATAATAAAAAAAAAAGTGTGATGCTTGAAGAAATTCAAGGAAAACTTGAAGAACAATACTTATTTGTTTTTGGATGAAGAAGATGATGAAAGAATAAAAGGAAAGAAGGATGATTGAGATGGGATAGATGTGGGTGGGATGGCTATCTCAGCCTGGGCCTCTCACTCACCGCTATCTTAGCTGATAAAGAAATTCTCTCTAAAAAATTTGGGAGCACAAAGCTGCAATTTCTCATTCATAAATTCGTGTTCAATGTAGCCGCTTAAAAACTTATATAAAGACTCAAAACAGACTCAAACACTCACAAGGAAAGGCCTAACCTAATCATTAACTAATTGAGAAACCTAAACTGACTGAAATAACAAAGAAAATAGGCTCAAATAAGGAAACCTACTTAGCTTAGGACTTGAACTATTTGTCCACCAACTAAAAAACATAATTTGACTCATAATCTGATTCCTAAAAGACAATTACATGGAGTTGGACTCAAACAAAACAACCAAAACATATCAAGACTAGAACTCTAACAAAACTAATGAAGTAAATCTCGTTTTCCTACTTTCTATCCATATTTTAGGCCCATTAAAGTGGCTTATTACAAATAAAACTTACCGGATCAAAGGCACAACACCTATATAACCCAATCCAAGGCTTATTTCCAATAAAATAAGTCCATTAAGTGACTTATTTGCATCAATTCTCCATCACTTAAAAATACTCGACCACGAGTTTTTAACATTAGAACGACCACCTTGGTGTGAAGGTTAAGCTGAAGTCTATAGTAAAACTCAGGCAATTCTTTGAAGACATGAACGGGAGGTGAGATGCCTAAACCTTGAGGGTGAGATGCCCATTCCCTAACTCCTCTTCCCCCCTTCTAAAACCCCCATCGATTCTTTTTTTTTTTTTTTTTTTTTGTTTCTTACTGTTATGATTGAGTGATTTGAGTTTATTAGAAGACCAATTGAAGCCCAAAAGATCAACCATCAGTGCGGCTTTGAAAATCAGACCAAGAGGAGATCAATTGCAGCCTTGTCAGGGTTGTAGGAAGATTGACCTTGGCCAGATCTCCCCAACCTGTGTTCAGATTTAAAGGCCCTTTTGAGGTTTGTTCTAGAAAGAGCCACTCGACCAGGAGAGGAAGGCCTTTGGAGGCCTGGTGTTGCTGCTACAGGATTTCTCCCATTCAGCCACTCAAACCCTGATTGCTGGCTTTGCTTCTGGTTGCTGTGTTGCTGCCTGCTTTCAGCCATGTGCAAGTCATACTTGGTGGGTTATTCTGACCTATTCTAAACCTACAGTCAACCAGGTGTGGAGTTCCTAAATCCCTTTTACTTTGTGGCCTCGATTTAGGCCCTAATCCTTCTCTGTGAGTCTTCCTTTGGTTCTGAGATCTGAAACCAGATCTGATACTTGGGTTGGAGTTGTTATTGTTGGGGTTATTGGAGTTGATTTGGCTAGTGTGAACCAACCTTACATTATTAGGACTTCTATTAGTCATCACCTGAATGCTGTAGTACTGAAAGGTTACCTATCACTGCTGTATTACACCTGCTGCCTAGCTGGCAGGCTTGATTATTACTACTGTTGGGTGTCATCACCAGTACTGTGTTGGAGTTGTTTTCTTGGGGTTGAGTCTTTGTATTCAGCCTTGAGTATGAACCAGAACCAATGGTTGGATTGGAGCATCTTATGAGATTACTAAAATAGTAACTGGGCTGGAAAATTAGAATAAGATTTAGAAACATCAGTATAGCAACAACTAGAAGGTAGAATAGAAAAGGAAACCAAAATAGAAAGTGAGTAATGGATTTAGCAACTAGAGAACCAACAAGGAGAGTGAATATAGAAAATAGAAACTACCAAAACAGAATTAGAAAGTACAACAACAACAACTCAGCCTTTTCCCAACTAAATGGGGTTGGCTACATTGATCCATGGGAGGGTGAAATAAAAACAAAAAGAAAGAAAAATAGAAGGAAACTAAACCAAAGAAACACCTCATGAAAATCCTACCTAAAAGGGGTTGGCTACATGGATCTTAGCCGTCCAAACAGCCTTGTTTGAGGTTATACCAGAGTGAAGACCTAGACTCTGCATGGAAAGAATTAGAAAATAGTGCAAACATAAAAGCAATTGTTGTGCAAAACAGTAACTGAAAGAAATATTTGAACCTTATGGCAGAATACTGCTATCAATGATAGGAATTGATGTGGAAAAGAGAAGAACACATAAGATAGAAGAAGATGGAGCATATGAACTAGGCTTCCCACCTAAATTTCACTAGCATCTCACTAGTCCAACTTGGCATTGCACCAAGCTATCTTGGTGATATACCCAAAAATATCATATAATTAGATGGCCAACATGTGGAATGAAGGAATATATAAACTGTCCAAGACAACTGTCATAAGGAGGGAAAGCACGCTAGATCGTGGAGCCCCATAATCCCCACCACTTGCTCATGACGCACTCGTCCTTAACCCCAATCTCTCCGAAATGTGAGAATGAGCGTAACCCGCTTAGGGAAGACTGAGTCCCCACGCCCAAGTAAGAAGATTGGTCAAGGAAGAACCACCACCCGACCTTTGCATCACCTGATAAAATGACTAACCATCTAAAGGAACCCTATACTATAAATAGGAGGAGATCCCTAAGTACGGATACTTCACTCTTTCGTGCTCTGCTGCTCTCTCCTCACCCCTATTCATTACTATTGAATGCCAGAGAGTCCCCTCCTGGAGTACAGTCTGCAACTCTCTTGACTTAATCTACCTGTGCAGGACGGGAATATCCATCAACCAATTTTCTAACGCAACAGACTAGCACCATCTGGGGGAAAAGAGACGAGCAATAGGCTTGATATGGTGAAAAAAACCCACCAAAGGAAGAAGACTACCACCCCCGCACCTAACATGAATCCGGTTCCAGCACTTCCGCCTCCCTTGGCCGTGGACCCTATCACCACGGAACAAGCTCATGATGGGCTAAGAGCCAAGACGCAGAACCCGACAATCCCAGAGCCACCAAGGGAGCCGACCCGACTGCGATTAGAGTAACATAGTCTGACTCTCAAGCTCTGGTTAGGGGTTAAATGTGCGTTACCAGAGCACAATTCAATGAGTTGTAACAACAATTTTGTCGGTTGGAGGGTACTATTTGTGAGGTTTCTAGAGCCATCACTCAAACACATGACAAGGCGGCACTGAGCCGAAGTGTTCATGCGTCGCAAGACCATATGGACATTCAGAGCAGCTCTGGCTCAGTCGGGTTTGGTTGTAACCCTCGGAATCATGTAAGAAAGGAACCAGATTTGGTTGAAGGAGTAAGGGCTACGGCTCCAGTGGCTCAACAAAAAGAACTCCGTCACGGAGAGACCGACGAGTCTTTGAAACAAATGATTCTAAACCTTCTGGAAGAATTCAGAAAGGTCTTGTAGAACTGGGACAGAACCGTGGAGCCAGAGCTCACCAATAATACGGCCATAGCTGACGAAGTGATGAGAGACCCTCTCCTTGCAGTGTTCGGAATGCTGAAATATGACACGTATGACGGCACTACTGTCCCAGTGGATCATTTGGAAGGATTCAAGATCACGATGCAATTCCATCGAGTTTCTGAGCACATCATGTGTCGAGCACTCCCCCTCACCTTTAGGAAGGCGGCTAGAACGTGGTATAATCGACTTCCTCCGAAGTCTATTCATAACTTTCGAGAGCTAAGCCAGGTCTTCGTGAGGGGCTTCTCGAGCAGTAAAGTCCTTTCAAAGACCCTGGTAGACATGATGGCCGTAAAGCAACGGGAAGGCGATTCCCTTCGAGCATACATGAAGCGTTTCAATAAAGAGAAGCTGCAAGTAAGAGACCTGAACACAAACGTGGAATTTGTAGCCTTTTTAGGCAGAATCAAAGATAAGAACCTCAAGTTGCCCCTTGTAAAAAGAAAACCAAAAGATCTAGTTGACTTGAAAGCTTGTTGTGATAAATATATTTGTGTGGCGGAGGCCAGAGGAAGGCAATGAGGAAGCAGGTGGAAAGGTCAACGAAAGGAGGGCCGAAGATAAAACGCCTCAGAAGGGACGAAGCAAGAAGTGTTAGTCTGACAGAAATTTTGATCGACCCAAGAGCCCGCCAAAGACATTTGAGAGCTATACTCCTCTTTCCCAAAAGAGATCGCAAATCCTGATGCAAATACAAGATCGAGACTATATAAAATGGCCAGGCAAGCTCGGTGGCCATCCTGAAAGGAGGCACATAAACAAATTTTGTCATTTCCGTAATGATCATGGTAACGACACTAATGATTGTTAGCATCTCAAAGGAAAAATCGAGAGCCTCATTCAAAGAGGATACCTCGGCCAATTTGTAAGCAAACAGGGCAACGATGATCAGAACCGTCAAGCCAACTGAGATGGCTAAAGGACTGACCAACGAAGCTGGCGAGAAGAGAGGGAACCTGACAGAAGTGGGGGTTGGAACAACAGAAGGTAGGATGGAGGAAGACAAGACAACCATAATTAGAACCCTACCTCGCAGGCTCCTCTGTGAGAAGTTGCTACAGTCTATGGAGGACTCGCCACCAGAGACAGCTCGGCATCATCCCAATAGGCCAAGCCTATGCCAGGAGTGTTAATGCAACCGAGTGGTTGAACAAGAAGAAGAAAATAGGGCAGGTCATATCCTTCTCGGATGAAGATCTAGCAGGAGTCAATGTCCCTCACGACCATGCCTTAGTATCATTGTGCAATTCGCCAATTGCCGAATCCATCGTATGCTGGTAGATAATAGGAGCTTGGCTGATATCCTATTCCTTCATGCCTATAAGAAGATGAGGCTGAAGGCCAAACATCTGAAGAGGGTTGATTATCCCCTACAGGGGTTCTCGAGGAACTTGGTTAAAGTCGAGGGATCGATCAAGATCGCACTAATAGTAGGGATTGGGGACCAAGTGTCCACAATCATGCTTGAATTCATGGCAGTCGACATCCCGTCAGCATACAATGGTATCCTCGATAGAGTTGGTTTGAATAGCCTCGGAGCAGTTGTCTTTAAGATGAAGTTTCTGACGGAGAATGGAGTCGGAGAGTCTTGAGAAGATCAAGAAGATGCCCGAAAGTGCTATCCCACTAGCCTTCGGGGAAAGAGAAAATCAGGCGAAACTTTGTCTATCGCAATTAAGGATCTTCGAGACGATTCCAACCCGGTGCGGGGTGAACCAGCAGAAGAACTTGCCTTAGTTGACATCGTTGAAGGAGATAGTGGCAAGTAGGTCCAAATTGGAGCTATTTTTAAAGACGCACAGCGTGACGAGATGATAAACTTCTTGAGGGCGAACTTGGATGTCTTCGCATGGTTAGTGTAAGATATGCTAGGGATAGCTCGAGAAGTCATCGAACACAAACTAAGTGTTGATCCATTAAGGAAGTTTGTTCGATAGAAGAAGAGACATACAAAGATAGATGAGGAGGTGGACAAGCTTTTGGAGGCGAAATTCATCAGACCCATCTATTACCCCGAGTGGTTGCTATCTTAGTGATGGTCTTTGAAGCAAATGGAAAATGGAGAATTTGCATAGATTTCACGGATCTAAACAAAGCATGCTTGAAGGATAGTTATCCTTTGCCTCGGATTGATCTTATGATCGATGCCACCTCAGGACATGGGATGTTAAACTTTACAGACGCGTACTCAAGCTACAACCAAACAAAGATGTACGAGCCCGACATCCCAAAAACGACGTTTATCATTGAGAGAGGTCAATATTGCGACAAAGTGATGCTGTTCAGATTGAAAAATGTGTGTGCGACATTATCAAAAACTGGTGAACCAGCTCTTCAAAGTTCAGATCGGCCGTAACATGGTTTACATCAATGATTTGCTCGTAAAGAGCCTGAAGGTGGAGGATCATATAGCCGATCTAGAAGAAGCGTTTGAGGTCCTGAAGAAGTACAAGATGAAGTTAAATCCCACTAAGTGTGCATTCGGCGTTAGCTCAAGTAAATTCCTCGGGTACATAGTCTCTAAGCGGTGAATCGAAGCCAACCCAGCTAAGATAAAAGCCATCCAGGAGATGACCCCGCCGAGGACAATTAAAGAAGTTCAAGAACTCACAGGTGGGGTGATAGCTTTGAGTCGTTTTTATGTCAAGATCAGCCGACAAATGCCTACCTTTCTTCAAGACATTTGAAAGGTAACAAGCGATTCAGATGGACTGAGGAGTGTGAAAGGGCATTTGAGTAGCTTAAAGCCTACCTGGCCTTTGCCCCCACTACTAGCAAAGCTTGAATCAGGGACGACCTGTAACTCTATCTTACAGTGTCTCCAGTTGCCGTGAGTGCGGTCTTAGTGAAAGAAGAATAGAAAACCTAGAGGCCAGTTCACTATGTTAGTCGAGTGCTCTTGGATGCCGAGACCAGATACCTAGAGATTGAGAAGATAGCATATGCCTTGGTTATATTGACAAGGAAGCTTAGACCTTATTTCCAAGCACAATTATCGAGGTTCAAATAGACCGACCCCTGAAGAAGGTTCTGCAAAGGCCTGATGAGTCTAAAAGTTTGTTTAATTGGGCTATTGAGCTTGGGGAGTTTGACATCAGATATAAGCCCCAAACCGCCATCAAGACATAGGCTCTAGCAGTTTTCGTGGAGTGCACCACTCCTGACGACAAAGAGGCGGAAAAGCTTGAAGAGGAAAAACTATGTTGAAGGTTCCTCCAATTGGATGGAAACGGTGCTAGCCCAAAAGGTTTCCACCTCAAGTACACCCTAAGGTTTGACTTCTCGGCATCAAACAATGAAGCAGAACATAAAGCGCTCCTAGCAGGAATGAGGCTAGCTAGAGCCCTTGTCGTGAGAAGCATAATAGTCTACAATGACTCCCAACTCGTCATAAGGCAGGTTAATGGTGAGTACGAAGCGAAAGAGCCAAGGATGTCCGAATACCTTAAGAAGGTAAGGGAGCAAGCAAACTTCAAGGACTTTGAAGTACTCCAGATCCCTTGATTTGAAAACGCCAGCCCTGATGCCCTCTCTAACCTAGCTGCTTCTGATTTTGCACAGCTCAGGCGAACACTCTCCTCCAGTGACCCAGCATAGCAGAAACTAAAGAAATAATACAGATTGACACCGAACCATGCTGGATGGACCCGATTATCGACTACCTGGTAGGGGCATACTATCCGAGCAATAAGAAGCCAGGAAAGTCAAAAATAGGTTGGCACGTTTTACTCTCATAGATGAGATACTTTATAGGAGAGGGTATATAATGCCATATTGAAATGTTTGAGGCCCTTCGAGGCAAAGCTGGCTTTCCGAGATGTACACGAAGGAATCTGCTGCCAACACTTAGGGGGGTAGTGGATTTTATTGGCAATGCAACAAGAGGCCATGGGCTTCGTAGGATGTCAAACATGTCAATACTTCGCTCATGTGGCACACCAGCCTACAACCCAAATCTCAAACCTCAGCAATCTGCTGCCATTTGCAATATGGGGGATGGATATCCTAGGACCCTTCCCGCTAGCAATTCAACAGGGGAAATTTGTCATCGTAGTTGTGGACTATTTTACTAAATGGGTCAAGGTCAAACCGTTGGCAATTTACAGAGAAAAAAACCAAAGAATTCTTTCGCCACTTGGTCATTTATAGGTACGGTATCCCTAAAATCCTAATAACAAATAATGAGAAACAGTTTGACAACAACCAGTTCAAAAGCTTTTGTGATTGGTTCGAGATAGAGCACTGGAAGACATCGGTGGGATACCCGGCTTCGAATGGATAGACTGATGTCACCAATAGAACCCTAATCGATGGAATCAAGAAGTTAGAAGAAGATAAGGGACTATGGGCTGAGGAGCTGCTGAGCATCCTATGGGCGTATAGGATAACTTGTATGATTGCTATAGGAGAAACACCCTTCAGGCTAGCATATGGAACATAAGCGGCCATACCAATAGAAGTCGGATTGACCTCTCACAGAGTGCAGCAATATGATAAGAAAAGTAATGATGAGGGACTTCGATCCAATCACGACCTACTGGATGAGGTTAGGGAGAGTGCAAAAGTGCACCTCGTGACTTACCAACAGAAAGCTGCCAAGTACTACAATGCAAGGGTCAAGGAGAGGTAATGCAGAAGTAGGTTACAAGCAAACTACCCCAGCAGTTTATAACCCCAAACGGAACAAATAGGACACAACAACTAACTTGATAATAACCAGAAATAGGACCGGGAAACAAGGAAATAAGACCATCAAATAAACCCCCAAGGATACAATAGCAATGCAGGAGCAAAATCAGCCCAAAACCCAACCCGATAGGAGAGAGGACCTGCGATAAGGCTGGAGAGAGAGAGGTGCGGCCGGGTCTATGGGGCTCCAATTGAGCTGCAAACTTGGTCGATTGTAGGGCCCAGGGAGGGTACAAAAATCCCCAAAGTTGATAGTCTTTTGACGGCTGGTTGTGGAGTTATGTACTTACTTGATTTTTAGACCTAGGTGAGAGAAACTGAGAGAAATCTTCAAGAGCTTTGATAGGGCTGCTTGGGCAGCAATGAGGAGAGGATCAAGTGATCCTTGTAAGGCTGTGAACACCCCCTGAAAAGGGCTTGCAGATCTGAGGCCAATTGGGGAAGGAAGAGGAGATCGATCTCTCTCCTAGTTCCTCTAGGCATGCTGGTCGATTCTGTTTTGGAAGGGCTGAACAGGTTTGAATCTTTTAATAATGATAAACAGTAACAGCAAGTAATGGCAGCAGCAGTAAAACAAAGAATAAGAACGAAAAGAAACAAAATAAGTGTGGGTGGGATTGGCTATCTCAGCCTGGACATCTCCCCCGCAGCTATCCCGGCTGTTTACGCAATTGACTGCAATCATTCATTCATTATTCAAATATGAGAAATAAGAGTACAAGAGCTCTTCTATAAATAGAAATTGGATTAGCAGTCATACCATAACTAGGAGTTAGACTCCGAGTAGGATTAGACCTTACATAATAGGAGTTGGACTCCAAATATGACTAGACTAGAACTTTAACGTGGAGTAGGTAACTAACTAGTCATTCACTAATAGGGAAACCTAAATTGACTAAAACTGAAATAACAAAGGAAATAGACTCAAACAAGACTCTAACGAAACTAATGAATTAAATCCTGTTTTTCTACTCTCTACCCATATTTTAGGCCCATTACAAAGAAAACTCATGGGATCAAAGGCCCAACACATGCATAATCCAATCCAAGGCTTATTTACAATAAAATAAGCCCATTAAGTGACTTAACTACATCAAGAGGTTGTTCAAAGAAGGAGACCTAGTCCTCAGGAGGACCGAAGTCTCTGATCTGAGGAACCAAGGCAAGCTAGCACCCAACTGGAAGGGGCCTTATCGAGTTACCAAGATAATACGACCAGGGTCATATCATCTAGAAACTCTGAGGGGTAGGAAGATAGAGCTGGCATGGAACTCGTAGAATTTAAGGAAATACTGCCAGTAGTACTTTGCTTCAGTTTACTTCACCTAGCTTTCTAGTAATACTTAGTACTTTACTTCAGTTTACTCTACCTAGCTTTTGTTCCTTCTATTCCAACTCGTACTTAATCTAATCTACATCAGTTACTTTGGATATGGGTACTTTCAAAATAAATTTTAAAATTTGATTGTTTCGGCACACTATTCTTTGTTAATACTCAATGATGAAGGAAGAAAGAAAGTCAAGACAATTCAGATCCTAACTTGGTGTCAAGACCAAGCAGAGTCAACCGGACAAAAGAGGGCCGAGTAAAAGCCTATTAAAGCATGCGCTCAAAAGCCCAAGTGCCCGACCTTCTCTTAAGACCAAGCTTAATGGGCTGAGTAAAATCCTAGTAAGGCACGTGCTCAAAAGCCTAAGTGCCCGACCTTCTAACTTAAGGCCGAGTTAAATGGGTCGAGTAAAAGCCTATTAAGTCATGCACTCAAAAGCCCAAGAACCCGACTCACTAACTGAAGGCCGAGCAACATCGATCGAGCATAGGATTTTTAGGGCTAAGACTTGAGTAAAATTCCATCAAGACTTGTGCTCCAATACAGTAGCTTAGCCTACAATCAAAGACAAGCCACTTAAAAAGGAAGGCACCAAACCTACCTATACTTTGAAACTTTTCGGTATTGAGTTCAACTCGGCATAGAGGCCATCGGCACAGAGGACCGGGGTTGAGGTAAATAAGATTTGGGAAAAGATCCAACACTTGACTGAAGAAAAAAAATAACTGCATTAAACATTCACCAAAATTCTTACAAAAGGAGGGCCTAAAGGCTGTTACAAGATATAACGACAAAAAGACAAGAAAAGATCCTTGGTTATTAGGTGTCATGCTTGTGGACTTCGTCGTCGAGTTCCTCCCCAAGGGCTCTAGTGTTCTCCTCGTCAACTCCGTCGTGGTCAGGAGTCAGGGGCAGAGGTCGGTTGGTGAGACCTTCAATTTCAATGTCCTCAACCTCTACTTGATGTCAATCACCAACCTTCACCCCCTCCTCGTCATCATCACTTAGAAAAGGGGACATCGCAAGTCAAAAAATCAACCTTGGGATAGCGCTGCAGACGTCAACTTCGCCCGTCACAAATGAACCCGAGCCAGCATCCGCGACATCATCATTAAAGGCCTTGGAAGCCTTATATTCTTGCACAGCTTGAACCTTGGCAACGACGATGGCCTCGACCCTAGCCTTGTCGGCTGCAGATAACTTCCTCGCCAGCTTTTGCTCAACCTTCTCCTTTGATTTTCTAAGATTAGACTCGAGCTCAGAAATCCGGCTCTCAGCGATAGCATGCTCCTTTTTTGCAGCAGCTCAAGCATCGTGGTCCTGGGAAAGATCCTTTGTAACCTTCTCAAGCCGAGCAGTGGTCTTAGTCACATAGTTCATGGTCTGCATCAAAATTGTGCATGCATGACAAGGAATAGCTGAAGAAAGAAAAAAAAAAAGAAGAGGAAAACTTGAATTGTGAAGTGCAACTCACCCCGGTAAGAGAGTAGTAGGTGTTTGAGGCTAGGACCCCGTTCATCAAGTCCCCAACCAATGCCTTATCTCGGGGAAGATGACCTTAGACCAGAAAGGCCTTAGCAACCCTTGGGTCTCCGACAATCGTATTGATGTAGATCCACATTATGGAAGGAAATATGAGAGGAAGAAGGGTCCAGCCTTAGTCCACCTGAGTGGCTAGGGTCCAGCCAAGAAGCCAGCCGAACCCCTACTTGGTCCACCTAAGTGGCTAAGTACAAATAAGGGCCAATTGGGCCCATCGGCTAGGGGAATAATTAGTAGTTGTTAATTAATGGGCCATTGGGCCCATCGAGTTGAGTAAGTGGTATGTCGAGTCCAAATTGTCTTAGGACTCTATTTGTTTTCCACATAGGTTTATTATTCCTAGTCCAATTTTGAATTCCTAGTCCAATTTCGAATTCCTAATTACAGTAGGAGTGTCTAGTCTTATTGGGAAACTAGCTCCTAGTTGAAGTAGGAGTGTCTAATCCTATTGGGAAACTAGCTCCTAGTAGTAGTTTGATTGCTATTCTGCCCTCTATAAATAGAGGAGCTTATGTACTCATAATTTCATTTTTGAATAAAGAATAATTACAGTCAATTACTTAGAACAACCGGGATAGCTGTGGGTGAGAAGCCCGGGCCGAGGCAGCCACTCCTCCCCCACTTTTCCCTTTGTTTTTTCTTGTTTAAAGCTTTCTATTTTATCCTAAAGTTACTGGTGTTGAAGTATACGACTATTGTGAGTATTCAGAAGTTCATATCTGTCCAAGTTACAAACCAGATTTGATTCTCTCTCCTGAAGCTTGCGATTATTTCTCTTAGGTCAGAAAATCAAGAAAGCTTGTAACTTCACAACCAGCCTTCAGAATCCTTTCAACTTTAGGGGTTTTTGTACCCTCCCTAGGGACTATCTACGCCCAAGAGTGCAGCTCAATCGGACTCCTACAGATCTGGCCGCACCTCTCTCTCTCCAGCTCTATAGCAGGTCTTTCTCTCTTCTACCGAGTTGTGTTTTGGGCTGGTTTTGCTCCTATATGGGTATTGTATCATTGGGGGTTTATTTGATGGTCTTATTTCTTTGTGTCCTGATCCTATTTGTATTGTTTGGGGCTATAAATTGTTGGGATAGTTTCTTGTAATCTACTCCTGCATTACGTATCCTTGGTCTTAAGCCTATAGGGGCACGAATGGGACCTCTCCACGAGGAGTCAGAGGAATGTTGATGTGAGTCCAAGCAGCTGAACCTTTAGGCCGATTGCTCAAGTCCTTAACCTCCATAGGCTCGACACCTTGGACTGCAGCCAAAGCCTGAACAACGGAAGGATGGAAGAGGAGCCACGAGTCTTGTTCCCTTTATTGCCAACAACGACATCAGAGGCCTTCCTCTTTGAGGCACTCTATGAAGCTTCATTTTTTCACGTCAGTGCCTTCTCAGGCTTTTTCTAGCCGATCCTTTCTTTGTACACGGCGGAATCAACAACCACTTCCAAGTAGAAAAAGGGTTAGTACCAAATAAACACAAAACCAGACTTCTAAAAAACCAGCTATATGATGCACCGCGGCCAAGTCCCAGAGTGTACAAAAGCCTTTTGTTCATGAGTTCCTTTGCCTCAATGGGCAGGTGGAGGCTCGATTTGGCCATCGCAAGGGACTCGTCCTTGGATGCACCGTGCAGAAAGGAAACGTCTCCTCACCCCCGGGTTTGGGAAAGAAGAATTTCTTCCAAATTTTTATCGAGGAGGAGTCTTGCCTACAATCCGGACATCCCTACGATACCAAAAGCTAAACTAGCTATCATTAGTTGGGTGAGCAAATAAGGCGAAGCAATTCATGAAAAGTTCAAGGGAAATCTCCCGACGAAGTTGATCAAAAAATATAATAAATGCCAAAATAACGCGATAAGAGTTCGGCATAACCTGAGCAAGGACTATCTCGTAATGTTGAAATATCTCAATGAACAAATCATGAAGCGGGAGGCGAAGGCCAGCCTTGAAGGATTCCACATAGAAGCAAGCCTCGCGAAAGTTCATAAAGTTGGCACGCTCGGGAATCAAAGGCAACCTAATTTCATAGGACTTGCGAATGCCGTGTAGAGTGGCAATATTGATCATTGTCGTGAACGAATCAAAATAAACCCTAACTAAACTATGAGACAGTGGTAAGAAAGGGATCGAACCCACAGAGAACTAGAAGGCTAAATCTACTAAGATTGAGGTGAATGTTGTTTTGAAAACAAATTTATAAAATTCAGAATTGAAATTAAAACTAAGTAAGCCAATTAACAAGAACAAGAATTAATGAGAAGAAACTATCCTCAGGTCTCGAATATGTTTTGGTATTATTACCAATTTCTGGTTCATACTTCGGCTCACTGAAACTACAAGTTCCAATGCAACCACAAAAATATAATCTTTGGATACCCTAAGCATAACCTATCCTGTCAAGCATTATCGTCTATTGCTTTCGTTTAGCACGCTTAGTTTGATTGGTTAAATGGTATCGTTAGTGCATGCCACAGATCAGCATTAAATACCATTGTTTGAATGGAATAATTGAATCAAAGAGACGAATATTCTAAACTAATTTAACTATTAAAATCATTCACAACGGGAAGGGGTCTTTAACATCAAACACAATCAAGTATGATTTTGAACCAGAAATTAAATAACATTAACTCAAAATTTCATCTAAACCTAAAGATAGAAGGGGGACTTAGACGCTTATGGTACTAATGAATGAAGGGCAGCAATGATGATGGTGGTGATGAACCTCGATGCAATGGTGGTGTCCTCTGTGGAATGCTGTCCAAGAAAATCCGTCCCAGAGAAGGTGTGATCCAAGAAGAAAAGAGAACTATGAGAACCAAGTAAGAAAAACTAGCAAGCTATCTTGTGTGTGAGGAGTGATATGGGCAGCCCTAAATCCTATAGAATGGGTGTGAAGTGTGTCTCCCAAGAGAAGGATGGAGAGAGATATATGGAGAAAGAGGGTGGTCCGTGTGATGGTAGAGAGACCCAATTCAATTAGGAGAGAAACGTGAGGGAGAGATAAGGGTGCATGAGATGGATTAGGAAAGAGAGAGAGCTAGTCAAGTGGGAGAGAAATTCTAGGGAGAAATAGGTAATCGTGGGCATGGGAGAAAAAATAGGAAGAGAGAGAAGGGGATGTGCCTGTAAGATGGGAGAGAAAATAAAGAAATTGTAGGAGGGAGAGGTTAGGTGGGAGATGGAGAACCGTGGGTAGGGTAGTGATGGTATGAGATTAGGGAAGAGTGAGATAGAGATCGGGTAACTTAGGACAAAAGAGATAGAGAGAAACGGGGGATGGGGGAGAGATCCTAGGAGATGGGAGATAAGAGTAAGAATAAGGAGAGAACGTGGATGAGAAGAAAGAATATAGGAGAGAAAGATGCGTGAGATTCGAGCGACAAGATAAAGAGAGATCTACTAGAGGAGGGTTTTTAGGAGATGGTTAGGACAATGAGAGAAAAGGTTGAGATAAAGTAGAAGGAGAGAGAGAGAAAGTAGGAGAGGGAGAAGAGAACGTGTGAAAGAAGGAGAGGGAAAACCGTGGGGTTTCTCTGTCCTCAAATTTTTTTTTCTTTATTCCCATCTCTTAGAAATTCCAAATCTACCCTTGATCATTTGCCCTTGTTTCTAGAATGAACCATCTCCATTCATTTAGCATCAAACCTGTGCACATCTCTTGAAAACCCTGCAATCAAAGATTATCACAATATGTGATCAAATTAATAATGAAAACTTAATTAAAATTGACAATTAAATAATAATTTCATTACTAATTACAACCCGATCACACTCCCCAACGTGCATTTTTGCTCATCCTCGAGTGAAAGACAATAAAAACTACTCTGCTTATCATGCCATTAGCTGAATGCAACCACTCGTAAACAAGTAAGAGCATCATCAACGAATCAATAGCAAGGATTCTAAATATGCCAACAATTAAACACAAAGTTAAACAAAGAACAATATACTCGTCCACTCTAGCCAACTTTTACTCTTTACATTCAAAATCAACCATCGTAGCTAAGTTATGAAGTCCAAGTGCTATACAAGCCATCACTTTTGTCATGCAACTATGATTTTATTTTATTTTATTTTTTCAAAATTACTCTGATCCGTGCAATGTCTTGACCTATTAAGCTTTCTAAATGGGCTATGTAGTGAGCTTTCGGTCAATTGCTCTCAAGCTAGATGGCTTTAAGGAACTAGGTGTAGAACACCCCTCGGACTTACTCAACCCACATAGGCTACAAGCCAAGACTAGATCAAAGTTTTCAAATTTTGCTCAAACTGTTCAACCTTTTTACACGAAACTCTATGTTTGTGCATAGAGGCCCGGTTACTCAGAAGGAAGTCTTTTTATATATATATATATATATAGACATTCCACCTGTTTGACACATATTTCAATGCTTATGGCAAAGAAACCCGGTTACAAGTGAGGAAGTCAATGCATGATTTAAACATTTTCAATACATAAGGCTTGCATAGTTACATAAGGATCATCATAAACATTCACTAAAATGGCAATTTCAGATTCAAAGTAAAAAGTTAACTAACATGGAAGAGTAATAATGTTCTAAGTTTAACTAACTGTTAAATACATCAACACACTTAAAAATCACATGCTATAACTCTTGACAAAGATCTTAAGAGCTCTAGAGTAGAAAAATTCAGCAAAAATGTGTAATCAATACCAGAGTTCAAGTTCAAATTGTTCATTCAAAAAAATTCTCCCTCACTCCCCAACTTAAATGACATTGTCCCCAATGGCAGGTGAAAGAATAACATATAATAAAGCAAAGCAAAACAAAGGGAAGGAGTAATACAACCTGATGGAGTAAAGTGCTACTGCTATCATCTGCACCAACATGGCTACGCCCCACTACTAAACTTGAAAAACACAACTAAACAAAAATATAAAGTAAAATGGTGGGTTACCTCCCACAAGCACTAAGTTTACCGTTTTCAACCAAACAAACAATGGACTCAAAAGGAATCATAAACCGGATCAATCAAATCAATAGACTCAACGACCTGGCCATTAGTAATACCATCCACATAAGGTTTAAGGCTCTGCCCATTAACCTGAAGAGTGTGCTCTATCTTAGGATCTTGAATTGTAATAGCACCATGGGGTGACACTTTTGTGACCACAAATGGGCCATTCCATCAAGAGCGAAGTTTGCGAGGAAAGAGGCGTAGCTTGGAATTGAAAAGCCAAACTTTATGGTTAAACTTCAAAAGACTTCTGGACAATATGTTTATCATGAAAAGCCTTTGCCGTAGCCTTATAAATATGTGCGCTCTCATACGCATCATTTCGCATTTCTTCCAACTCCAAGAGTTGAAGACAACGGTTGGAACTAGCTTTGACCATATTAAAATTAAATGTTTTAATGTCCCACAAAGCACGGTGTTCCAACTCAACAGGTAAGTGACAAGCTTTCCCAAATACCTATCGGTAAGGGGTACATGCCAATAGGAGTCTTATAAGCAGTACAATAGGCTCACAATGCATCATCTAGTCTCACAGACCAATCTTTCCTATCAGACCTAACTGTTTTCTCAAGAATGCTCTTGATCTCCCTATTGGACACCTCTACTTGACCACTGGTCTGCGGATGATAAGGTGTGGCAATCTTATGAGTAATAGAATACTTCTGCAGTAGAGCCCCAAAATTCAAGTGCTTAAAATGGGAGCCACCATCACTAATGATGGCACGTGAAAATCCAAAGCGATTGAAAATGTGACTCTGTACAAACTTAACTACCACCTTGTGGTCATTGGTTCTCATAGCCACTGCTTCAATCCATTTGGACTCGTAATCTATTGCAACCAGAATGTACTCAAAGCCGAAAGATGGGGGGGAATGGTCCCATAAAATCTATGCCCCATACATCAAAGATCCCAACAACCAGAAAACGGTTAAGGGGCATCATGTCTCTACGTGACATATTTCCGACTTTCTGACACTGGACACAATTGCGACAAAACTCATAGGCATATCTAAATATAGTAGGCCAAAAGAAACCACTCTGTAAAACCTTGGCAACAGTTTTCTTGCCACTAAAATGCCCTCCACATGTAAGAGTGACAAAAGGTAAGGATACTATGAAACTCACTCTCTGGGACACAACGACAGATAATTTGGTCAAGACAATACCTAAATAATTCCGGATCCTCCCAATAATAGAACTTCAGCTGTGAGAAGAATCTTTCTCCTACTTACTCTAACCATCGGGAAGCTTCCCAACAGCCAGGTAGTTCACATATGTGCAAACCAAGGAGAAGGCATATGAGAAATCGCAAATATTGCTCATCAGGAAATGATCTTTAGCCAACTTAGTGGTGGAGGGTGACTCAACTAAGATCCTAGACAGATGATCTGCTATCATATTCTCGGAACCTTTCTTGCCCCGAATTTCTAAATCAAATTCTTATAACAGAAGAATTTATCTAATCAACCTAGGTTTGGTGACTTTCTTGGTAAGTAAATGCCTAAGAGTAGCATGATCAGTATACACCGCAACTTTAGATCCAAGGAGATAAGATCAGAATTTCTCGAGAGCAAACACAACTGCTAGCAATTCTTTCTCAGTCGTAGTATAATTCAATTGAGCTTCTGAAAATGTCTTACTAGCATAATATATGACGATAAGTTTCTTGGCAACTCTCTGTCCTAACACAGTTCTAACAGCATAGTCAGATGCATCACACATAATATCAAATGGTAGCGACCAATCTGGGGGCTGGATTATGGGTGCTGTAGATAATAAAGCTCTAATGGTATGGAAGGCTCGAAAGCAGCCATCATCAAAGACAAAATGTGCATCCTTGGCAAGCAAATTGCACAAGGGTCTAGATATAGTACTGAAGTCCTTAATGAACTACCTATAAAAGCCTGTATGGCCTAAAAATGAACGGACTTGCCGAACAGAAGTGGGAGGTGGGAGTTTGGAAATCAACTCAACCTTGGCCTTATCAACATCTATCCCACGTTTGGACACAATGTGACCTAGAATGATGCCGTCTTGAACCATGAAATGACTCTTCTCCTAACTCAAAATCAGATTTGTCTTTATACAACGTTCTAAAACTTTGGTCAATTTTAAGAGACAATCATCAAAGGAAGACCCAAACATAGAGAAATCATCCATGAAAACCTCAAGAAAATCTCCCACCATGTCAGAAAAGATACATTATGCACCCCTGAAAGGTGGTGGGTGTATTACATAACCCAAAGGGCATCCGTCGAAAAGCAAATGTACCATAAGGGCATGTGAAAGTGGTTTTCTCTTGGTCTTTAGGACACATAACGACCTGATTATAACCTGAATAGCCATCTAAGAAACAGAAATGGCTTTGGATTGCTAATTTCTCTAAGATCTGATCAATGAACGACAAAGGAATGTGATCCTTAAGGGTGACGGAATTCAATCTCTGATAATCAATGCATACCTGCCTACCTGTGGTTGTGTGAGTAGGGACCTTGTCACCCTGGTCGTTCTCAACGACAGTAATGCCCGACTTCTTAAGCACAACTTGAGTGGGATTCACCCACTTGCTATCAGAGATGGGATAAATAATGCATGCATCTAACCATTTCACCACCTCTTTCTTGACAACTTTGCGAATGTTAGGATTCAATCTCCTTTGCGCATCCTAGAAAGGTTTAGCTCCATCATCACAATAAATACAATGCATACAAATTGATGGGCTAATACCTTTCAACTCAACCACGGACCATCCAATGGCAGCCTTATGTACTATGAGAACATCCAGTAGTTTGCTTTCTTGATCAGATGTCAAATTGGAAGCAATGATGATAGGGAGTGTCTCATTTTATCCTAAGAAAGCATATTTCAATGAATCTGGCAATGGTTTAAGCTCTAACACTGGTGGAGACTCAATAGAACTCAATGCTGGCTTCTCAGGCAAAGGAGGAAGTGGCTCAAACTTGATAGTCCAAGGAGGACGATCGGAAAAAGTAGGAGCATCTAATAGAGCACTAACCTCAGCAGTGTAAGAATCAACATCAAAATCATCTCCTTCGAAGAAGGTCAAACACTGCTGCACTGGGTCATCTACTAATATCACTGGGGTGTATTGTGCTACCACCTCATTTATCACATCAATGGAGAAACACTCGTCCTCACGTTGGGGCCCTAAAGAAGCATTGAAGATCGGAGCTTCTTATTACCAAAGGAAATGTCCATTGCACCTGATCTACAATTGATGCATGCATTGGCAGTGGCCAAGAATGGACACCCTAAGATTATCGACTGTGGTTTTCCATTAGTAGGTGCTTCCATGTCAAGAACAAGAAAATCCACAGGAAAATAAAGCTCATCAACCTTAACTAATACATCCTCAATAAAGCCTCTAGGGACTTTAATTGAACGGTTAGCAAGTTGGAGAATAACCTTTGTAGGCTTCAATTCTTGAAACCCAAATTGATCACAAATTCAGCTAGGCAAAATATTCACACTCGCCCCTAGATCAAGGAGTGCACGTTCAATGGGAAGGTTCCCAATGGTGCAAGATATCAGAGGTGCTCCTGGATCCTTAAGCTTAGGGGGGGGGGAAGTTTATTGGGCAGGACAACACTCACCTGCTCAGTAAGATGGATAGTTTTTGGAATGTAGGTCTTCAGCTTACGCTTTTGAGTGCATAAGTCTTTTAAGAACATAGCATAAGCTGGAACTTGCTTTATGGCATCTAGAAGAGGAAGGTTGATATGGACTTGTTTGAATAATTCCATCATCTCTTCCATTCTTGAACCCTTCTTGCCAAATGCAGAAAAAGGAAGAGATTCTAAACAAAAGGAGAAAGGGGCTTTAGGGATATAGACATTAAGGTTATTGCCTCCCCCAACTTATTCAATCTCAGCATCCTTGGAAGTGTGTGGAGCTTCAAGACTGGGGAATTCTGTTCAAGTGTTGCTGATACTCGGCCATTCCTTAGGGTCATAACTGCCTGGGCTTGTTCATGGAAAACTTGATTGCTAGGCTGACTCTTAGGATTTCCTACCGCTTGACTTAGTAGTTGACCTTCCTCTCGCCTACTGATGGCATCAGTGACCCAACTGAGTTTCCAACTTAGTGAGGGATTGAGTATGGGAGTGTAAGAGTTGTGTATTCTGGTCCAACTCATCCAAGGCACGCATCACCTTTTCCTCTAATGATGAACTTATAGGTGGTGGGGGAGGTGGTTGCTGCACATCTGTATAGGCAGCCTGCTGATTGGAAAAATTCTGCCTATATGGTGGATTTTGGAAACTATTGGGTTGTTTCCATCCAAAATTGGGGTGATTCCTCCAACCAGGGTTATAGGTCTAGGAATATGGGTCATTGCCTGGTTTAGAGAAATTCTGGGCAGCTTGTGCACGTTCTTGAACATATTCAGGGAATTGCATAGCTTGAGGGCAATCACCCACATAATGTGCAGGACTGGCACAAAGAGCGCACGCATTCTGATAAGTGGGAGTTGGGGTGGATTGCCTAAAATTCTGCCGTATAAGCGGTCAAGCTTTTCAGAAAGCATGTCCACTGGTGTTTATGGCCACTGATTGGCCTACCTCATAGAGGTCACCTCTCTTTTGGGATCCAATGGTGGGGGCTTTAGTCCTAGAAGCTGACACATGATGTAGGGAATTTTCATTGAGAGTTTCAAATAGTTTCCATACCTCATCCTCACTTTTATGCATAAAAGTGCCTCCACAGGAAGCATCAACCATCTGTCTATGTCTATTTGTCAGTCCATGATAAAAACATTGGACTAACTGCCACATAGGTACAGCATGATGGGGACACTTTCTAATTAGACCCTTAAGTCTCTTGTAGGTCTCATGGAATTACTCACCATCAACTTGTGAAAAACTAGTGATGGCTCGCCTGATTTAGTTAGTTCTACCTATGGGAAAGTGCTTCTTCAGGAACTCCTGTTGCATTTAGGCCCAGGTCTCAATCACTATAGAATCCAAAGAATTAAGCCATTGTTTGGCTTTATCCTTGAGGGAAAATGGGAACAAGGTCAACCTAAGGGCATCTTTGGAAAAATTCTGGATTTTGACAGTGGAGCATGTCTCCAAAAATTCATCCAAGTGCTTGTATGGTTCCTCATTATTAAGTCCATAGAAAGATGGGAGCATCTGAATGATACTGGACTTGATCTCATATTGGGCGGCCTGAACAGCAGGAACCCTAATATATGAGGTAGACGTATAAGTCGATGGGGTAAAGTGTTCACTCAATGGGCGTCTTATAGGTCCATTATCCCCTGCCATTTTATTTTTTCGAATTAAATGCAAAGTTCTCTCAATTTTAGGGCCAAATTGGTCAAGTTGGGATGACAAGAACGACGACCATGCATCAACTTCTAACAACCACGAAAATAAAATAAACTAAAAAGAAAGAGAAGCTAATACCCAGGCTGTGCGAAAGGGCTGAATGCAAATTCAACGAGTTGGGTTGAAGATGGTGCACTCTTCTTTGCTCTACAAACTGGTCTATCTGCAAAACAAAATAAAACATCTTAGGCTGATCTAAATTTAAACTATTCTGAAATTAAAACTGAAACAAAATAAAACAAAACAACTAAATCAATCTTAGCAAACCGTGCTTCGGTTCCCACGCAGTGGCGCCAAAATTTGATCGCTGTTGTGAACGAATCAAAATAAACCTTAACTAAACTATGAGATAGTGGTAAGAAAGGGGTCGAACCTACAGAGAACTAGAAGGCTAAATCTACTAAGATTGAGGTGAATGTTGTTTTGAAATCAAATTTATAAAATTCAGAATTGAAATTAAAATTAAGTAAGCCAATTAACAAAAACAAGAATTAATGAGAAGAAACTATCCTCAGTCCTTGAATCCGTTTTGGTATTATTACCAATTTCTGGTTCATCCTTCGGTTCACTGAAACTACAAGTTCCAATGCAACCACAAAAATATAATCTCTAGATACCTTAAGCATAACTTATCTTGTCAAACACTATCGTCTATCGCTTTTGCTTAGCACGCTTAGTTTGATTGGTTAAAGGGTATCGTTAGTGCATGCCACAGATCAACATAAAATACCATTGTTTGAATAGAATAATTGAATCAAAGAGACAAATTGATGCCGATCCGGATTCCAAGGACTGAAATCGGATCGCTTAGGGCCCACAAGAATGATAAAATATCTCAATTTAAAGGTTGAGGGGCAATCTTGCAAATTCAGGAATACTCAAGCACTTAAAAGAGATGAAAATAGGTACTAGGGTCAAACTAAAATAGAAAAGTAAGGGGGGTATTCTGGAATTTAAGTTTAGACTAGAGATAATTAGAAACAAAACTTTAGAAAGAAGTGGGTTTTGTGAAAATAACAAAAGATCTGACCTCATGTGAAATTTCAGCAAGTGTTTTAGTTGCAAATAAGAGGTTGTTCATCTTCAACCTTAGGTTTTGACAGAGAACAGAACCAGCGGTAATCCAAACTTGTTGGATATCGATTCTCAGCCACAACTCTATAGTTCAAGCTGGGGCATCATAGAAGAAGTCGTAGCAGCATCAAGATTCAGGCACCAACTCCCAACCCCTACAGGAATCGATCAACAACCTGATGGAATCTGAACTGGCAGAAGATAGGGTTCAGCCCCGTTGCAGATCTGAATTCTTACCACAGAAAAGGCAAGATAACCCGAGGTTCAGAGAGGGTGAATCGCCTAAGTATAGGTTGCCTTCGACTCAAATCTTAGGGTCAACCAACTGGAGAAAGGACTTCTGTGAAGCTCTCTTAAATATGGTACTGTTGCCCAGAACAGAGTATCTCAGATCAGGTAAAATAAACGGCAGGAAATAATAAAGGCTTAGGAAGAAGAAATAAAGTGAGAGATCAGAAAAGAGAGAAGAAGAAGATAAGAGAAAAAACCAGAAGAGGGGAGAAAATCAGAAAAGGGGAAAAAGAGGGTCGGCAGCCATGGCAGCCATCGTTTCAACCAAAACCTAAATTCTCAAATTCATTCCAAAAAATCTGTTTGTTACTAGTGTATTACATAGCTTATAAAAGAAAACCAAAGCAATAAAATTGGAAGTTCATTCAAATGGAAACTAATCTAAAATTAGAAACTAACCAATACCAAAAGAAATTGTTTCTAAACTAAAAGAAAATCAAATAAAAAAGCCAAGTTTTCCTAAATCAATCGTGCAATTGCATCACAAATACTCTAAACTAATTTAACTATTAAAATCATCCACAATGGGAAAAGGGTCTTTAACATCAAACAATCAAGTATGACTTTCAACCAGAAATTAAATAGTAATAACTCAAAACTTCATCTAAACCTGAAGATAGAAAGGGGACTTAGCCGCTCATGGTACTAATGAATGAAGGGCAGCAATGATAATGGTGGTTATGAACCTCGATGCAATGGTGGTGTCCTCTGTGCAATGCTGTCTAGGAAAATCCGACCCAAAGAAGGTGTGATCCAAGAAGAAAAGAGAACTATGAGAACCAAAAAAGAAAAACCAGCAAGCTATCTTGTGTGTGAGGAGTGATATGGGCAGCCCTAATTCTTAAAGAATGGGTGTGAAGTGTGTCTCCCAAGAGAAGGACGGAGAGAGATATATGGAGAAAGAGGGTGGTTCGTGTGATGGTAGAGAGACCCAATTCAATTAGGAGAGAAAAGGAGGGAGAGATAAGGGTGCGTGAGATGGATTAGGAAAGCAAGTGAGCTAATCAAGTGGGAGAGAAATTCTAGGGAGAAATAGGTAACCGTGGGCATGGGAGAAAAAATAGGGAAGAGAAAGAAGGGGATGTGCGTGTAAGATGGGAGAGAAAATAGAGAAATTGTAGGAGGGAGAGGTTCGGTGGGAGATGGAGAACCGTGGGTAGGGTAGTGATGCTATGAGATTAGGGAAGAGTGAGATAGAGATCGGCTAACTTAGGAAAAAGAGATAGAGAGAGAAACGTGGGATGGGGGAGAGATCCTAGTAGATGGGAGATAGAGAGAGAATAGGGAGAGAACGTGGATGAGAAGAAAGAATATAGGAGAGAGAAAGATACGTGAGATTGGAGAGAGAAGATAGAGGGAGATCTACTAGAGGAGGGTTTTTAGGAGATGGTTAGGACAATGTGAGAGGAGTGAGATAAAGTAGGAGAAGGAGAGAGAGAGAAAGTAGGAGAGGGAGAAGAGAACTTGTGAAAGAAGAAGAGAGGGAAAACCGCGGGGTTTCTCTCTCCTCAATTTTCCTTTTTTTTTATTTTTTATTTTTTCTTTATTCCCATCTTCTCTTGGAAATTCCAAATCTGCCCTTAATCATTTGCCTTTGTTTCTAGATTGAACCATCTCCATCCATTTAGCATCAAACCTGTGCACATTTCTTGAAAACCCTGCAATCAAAGATCATCACGATATGTGGTCAAATTAATAATGAAAACTTAATTAAAATTAACAATTAAATAATAATTTTATGACTAATTACAACCCGATCAAATATACTCCCAATCACACTGCCTCAAAATGTTTACTATGTGGAAAGCCCCTACCTCAAGGAGAGTCAGCCAAGGTCGCAGCCTGAGCTCGATCCTCAAGGTATGTGGAGAGGACCATGTCCCTACAGCGGTGAGTAGAGGAAGAGACCTCGTTGTCACTCTGTGTCTAAGAAGAAGAGGGATGTGAAGAAGAGGAGCCCGAAGTAGATAAAGTAGAACCGCCCTTGGCGTGTGTCGTGACCTGATGAATTCGAGGGTGTCTGACTAATGGCCCTCACCAGATTAAAGGCAGCGGACGACATGACAAATAGTAAGAGCAAAGTCAAGACTTACTCGTAGACAAAGGGGGGTGTGCCGAAAATAAAACCCGAATTGCCGACTCCACTCAATGGGAAGACAAACGACCTGGAAGCCCGAGGAGATAACCTCCGAGTTAAGTGGACTGAGTAGAGCTCTCTGATTGAAAATGTTGAAGTATGGCTAGGAATCCCATACCCTTATATAGATCCTAACCTTATTGAAATGGGAGGGAGAAGACGACCTTTCCGTTCCCCGAGGAAGACATGATGTGTCATCTCCTCAGGGTGACATCCTGACTTTCCATCATGTCAACATTAATTGTACATCACCTTGAAAGAGAATCATGTGAAGAAGCATAGTTCACGAGCGACCTCGGTCATTTCTTGAAACCATTAGTTAGAATTGAATGTGCTGAGGTAAGAGGCAATACTGACTTAAAAAAACCACTGAGGCACGAGCCAAAGTCTGGAAAGGAAAGTTCAAGTCTAAGGCACGAGCCAATCTGGGTAGGCCGAATTGTCACCCAAAATGGCAAAGTCAAGGGGGGGGCAAGCCCGAGTTGGCAAAGCCGAGTAGCATCCTAATATGGCAAGGCCAAAAAGGGAAGGTTGAGAAGCCAAAGCCCAAGTTGGCAGGGCCGAGTAACCTCCTAATATGGCAAGGCCAAAAAAGGAAGGTCGAGAAGCCAAAGCCCAAGTTGACAGGGCCGAGTAGCCTCCTTATATGGCAAGTCCTAAAAGGGAAGGCCGAGAAGCCAAAACCCAAGTTGGCATGGCTGAGTAGCCTCCGTATATGGAAAATCCAAAAAGGAAAGGCCAAGAAGCCAAAGCCCGAGATGGCCATGACGAGTAGCTACCCCATATGGCAAGGCTAAAAGGGGAAGGCCAGGAAGCCAAAGCCCGAGTTGTCCATGACGAGTAGCCACCCCATATGGCAAGGCCAAAAGGGGAAAAATGTCGAGTTAGAAAGGCCGAGTAGCCTCCCAAGAAGGCAAGGCCAAAAATGAAAAAGGTCGAGAATAAAAATCCTGACTTGAATAGGCCGAGTAACCACCCATAATGGAAAAGGCCGAGTTGGGTAGGCCAAGTAGACACCTAGAATAGAAAATCCGAGCTGAATAGGCTGAGTAGCCACCCAGAATGGAAAAGACCGAGCTGGGTAGGCCAAATAAACTCCCAAAAATAGCAGAGTTTGAGCAAAATAGGTCAAATAAAACCCCAAATGGCATTCAAAGTCCCATTGGAAAACCCCAGTCAAAGAAAGAGAAAGAGGAAAGTCAAGCTTTTACTCCTTCACGGCCCATAAATGGCCGAAAGGAGTAGGGGGCAAAATTTTGCTCAAGTGGGCTAATGGGAGAGGAGAATTAACCGTTTTAGTTTGAACCAGAACCAACGGTCAGATTTAAGCATATTTGGTGGTTACTAAATTGTTTCTTAATGGAAAATTGGAATCAGATTTAGAAACATCAGTGTACCAACTAGAAACTAGACTAGTAAGAGAAACCAAAGTAAGTTAGTGAATGGATTTAGTAATTAGAGAACCAACATGGAAAATAATATAGAAAATAGGAACGACTAAAACAGAATTAGATATTAGAGAACAAAAATCAATAACCCAAAGATTAGCAACTAAATCCAAAAATAGAAACAAGAGAAGAATTAGAAAGTATGCAAACATAATAGCAAATGTTGTGCAAATTAGTGAAAAAAGGAATACTAGAAACAAGGAAAAAAAATGGTGCTACCACAAGGTTCAAATTATGGCAGAATACTGCTATCAGGGATAGGAATCAATGGGGAAAAGAGAAGAAGAAGAAGATAGAAGATGAAGGATATGGACCAGGCTCCCCACCTAAAACTTGACTGGCATCTCATCAGTCCAACTTGGCATCCTGCCAAGGGCTTCACTGTTTTTCACAGCAAAGGAGTACTAAATCTCACAGGAATCAGCAAGCATAAGCTTAACAAATTGTTCAAATAGTTTGTAGTGGTTGTGAACCCGTACTCTTTATTTATAACTTCATGGAAATAAGCAAAATAGGAATTCCCTATGTAGTGGTGAGGAGGATCCCATACAATTGAAGTCTTCTTCAAAATAGAAACCTCTAGAACTTTAACAAAACTATAGTTGTGTTGTAGCATATCTATCCAACCCTTTTTGGAACACTACTAAAATAAAGAATATAACTTACCAAAATAGAAACTCACACTAATCCCATATATGACTCAAATCCCTCACAGTTGGGCTTATAGAATTGGCTCATTACAATAATGAGCACAAAAATATTAAGACCATGGCCCATATAACCCATTGGACATTCAAATTAAACATACTAGTCCATTTTTATTTTATTTTGAAGTTTTGGTTTACTGTTGGCCTTTTCTTGTTTTTTGAATTGCATCCTTTGGTTCTTTCCATTGTCTCAGTTCTTGGAAAAGTGAAGGCTTTCCTAGGAGTTATGGAGGAAGCTAATAAAAGGTTGCAGCATGATGCGCAGGTATAAAGAATAACCAAATAAGGGAACCATTCTTCATTACAGTTTGATCCCTCCCTCCCCTTGTAATTTATGCTCAACTGCAATACCATCCATGTGCAGGAGAAATGTTGTGATGACTATGATATCGAAGTGCTCACCGGTAATGAAACTGAATATGTTGAAATGGTTAGTGAACTTCTATTTCCTTCCTTCCCTTGGACTATCCTAAAGCCTACAGATTCATTTACTGATACAAGTTACTGTGTTACATAAAGGACTTGTTGCTGGGTGTTGCTGATCTTCACACTCCTGAAGCTGTGGCAGCTGCTGAATCTGCCATGGCTGGTTCACAACCACCATGTACTTTGGGAACTGGTAGTAACGGATCATACTCAGAAAACAGTGATGATGACACTGACAGCGATGATGGTGATGGTGATGGTGATGATAGAACATGCTCACCTGACAACTTCAAAAACCCAAAGGCAGATCCAAACAATTCCTTGGATCATGATCAGCCAAAAAAGAGAACAAAGATTATTGAGCTCCAATAAAGCTACATTTGGTTGGAGATCATGGGAGCTGGAGATGTTGGCTTCTAGAGTTACTGAATCAAATTTGTGATACAAGAAACTGTTGAAAATTATGGTTATGGAGATAAAGGTAGAGATTCTGTAAGGAGGAAGAATCTTTTTAGGAGAGGACTATTGAACTAGTTGCTGTGTTATTTCATGTAGGTCAGAGTGAAGTACTGCAGGTAGTTACTCTTCTGTACTGTTCTTTTTATATTACTGGAGCAAATGGTGGTAAGGATTCTTCTCGGTTGTCTTAGGAAAGGGGGCAATACCTGTTGGCCTCAGTACCTTGATAGTGTTGGTGATGATCTGATATAAATACTTTGTTTTCAGCATACCACATTCTATGGATCTTCTTCAGCTGTGTGAACATTGAGACCAACTCTTAATCGTTCTTAAGATCTCTCTTCCCCCCCCCCCCCCCCCCCCTTCCCCTTTTTTGATAAAGTCTGATCTGTTCTGACTACACAAAGCATTGCAAGGTTCTAAATGGAACTGGATCCGAAATCTGAGCATTCACATTTCAGATTTTGCCAGGAGAACACACTACTAGCAAGACTGAAAATCAGCTCTCTACCAATCAATTTCAAGCTTGTAAATTGTTCAATATTTGTTCAGATGATCCGAAAACTTCCAAGAGTTCAAAAATTTCAAGATATATAATGAGGTCGGAGATGCCTCTTTGCTTCACTCGACAAGTCTCTGGGAGTTGTAACCCTCGAGGCCAAGAATCAAATCCCATCTTTACCTGTCATACTGTAAGTTTTCTGCACACTACATCCCTCCCCCCTCCCCCCTCCCCCCGCTTCCGGCGGCCCGGGGAACAAGGTACGGCTTGAATTTTGCTTAAACATATGGCCGTTCAGGTTGAGATTGAACACTTGGTATGATCTACCAAAAAAAAGGATATATAATCATCAACCTGAGATTAAAAATTCTGGCCAGTCCAAGGTAAATTCGACTATTATGTTGCAGTTTGGACTCTAGGGAACCAAAGTACGGATCCTGAACTGCGTTGGACCAAAGAATGCTGCTCCCTACCAGTGATCACACTGAAAGATCAGGAACCAGAAACATTGACTAGTTCTTGTTCAACCGGTCTCTAGTTGCATTTTTTTTTCCTTTTAAATTTAATAACTCATTTTTGGTATGGTATAAGGGATCCGGCTCCTCTCCATTGCGCTGATTGCCCAGAGCTTGCCAATAGCTATTTGAGTGCACAACTGTCCTTAGAGGATCCAATGGCTTTGGTTGCTTCTCCAAAAAAACCACCCATGAGACTTAGATGCAACCCATACCCGATAGGATCCAGCTCCTTTTCTCTTCTCTCACAAAAATCAGAACAGAGTGTTGATCGCGCAGAGGAGCCGGATCCATTAAAATCTCGTATCAATGCTTTGTTGCTCTCATCGTCCCACATGAATGCCCCATGCCCCATCCTTCACCTCGATGTCGCCGCTGCAACTTTTGACCCTGTCCACTAGTTCCTTACTCGTTATGAAAGAGGAACCTTCCTAGTGAGATCATCACCTGCTCTAGATTCATTAGAGACTAAGGGAACATTTGGATCGGTTCTTGTAGGATCCTTATAATCATGATTAGCGTGAATACCTTCACTGCATCGAGCTGAACCCTCGAAGCGATCAAAGCTCCGAACGTTAGTGACATAATCACCATGCACGCAAACCTTGGATCTTCTTATAGAAATACTCCTCCAAACTTGGAACTTTTATTTTTTATTTTCTTTTTGCTAACGATGGATATCCAGGCCTTTGGCTTGCCTAGGCCATGTTGACCCCAAAACCGCATGGACCAAGTCATACCATGATTGAATGAAAACCATTTAACTTTCAATGAAAACAGTGAAAAGCACTAAACACCCTCATGTGAATGGCTCCAAAGAGGTAAGAAGAGTCAAACTCCGAACCAAGAAGCTTGGAACTTGATCACCTCATGTAATTCAGCATTTTGTTCGTGGCTTTCAGCCTGCAATCACGATCATGGTTTTAGGTATCGGTATCAAATTGATTGTAACGACTACATCGTATCTGTATTGGCTGAGATCGAGACCGATACCTAGTTGATCCAAGATCAAGGATCATGTAACATATTGGTATTAGGGGAAAAACAAAATTTATAAAAAGGGTAATATTGACTTGTCCAAACCAATACAATCAATTCGGTATTGTATCAATATCAGCCGAGACCGATTATTAACCATTGATAACGACATCATCACACTAAATTGGTAACGATTGTTCTGATTTTTTGGATAGGCCTCTGTCATGATTTTTGGGAGAGGAGAACCGGTTCCTATTGGGTATGGGTTGCATCGAGGTCTGATGGGTGTTTTTTAAGAAGCAACCACAGCCATTGGGTCCACTAGTGATAGGTGCCATACACCTAGGTAGCTATGGGCAAACTCTAGGTTATCAACACTATAGAGAGAAGCCGGATCCGGTATAAGGGCCCCTGTGACAGAATTCTGATCCTCCCTAGTGCCAGAGAGAGCCCAGCCACATCCAACAGCTGGAGCACCCCGGGCACCCTCCTGTGCTGGAGAGGATCTAAATCCCGTGACATGCACACGATACAAAATAGAAATTTTACTTGACACGAATACTATTATACACTAAAATACAGGTCAAACTAATATCAGGAAAAACCAAGCAACAAAGCTGTGGGTCATCATTGAATACCAGATACAACAAAGCCGCAAAATCCAATAGTAGATTCATCAGCAGCTATTGCTAGTCCCTGTTCATTCATTTTCTGCAATGAAATTGGGCTGCTCACCCTCACAGAGGTACTCGTCACAGAGAGAAGCCAATCCCCAATCTTTTCGAAGTCGGAGAATGTCTTCTGTGAATGTTGATCCCGACGCTCCGATGAAGACACTTGACAAAGCACAGATGGTCTTATCCAGCATTGCTTCAACCTTCCATTAGAAAGATAGCTATAAATAAGGGGTAAATTCTATCTTTATTCAAAATTGCACAAGTGAATTGGGAATTTTGGGTTAGAAACTGTTGTCATCAATCTGATTAATGATAATAGACATCTGACAGTTTGCATTATCTTTAGACCTCTTATCATTATTTCTTGAGCTACAAGGCCTTTAATTCCCCCATTTCCAAGTTCATAACCTGTAAGGTACCTACAAAGGCAAGGACGAACTAGAAGTTTGCCCCAAGTCTGCCTCAAGTCCACTATATTCAGCAAGCTTTTGAGCAGTAGGCAGTAGAATTTAGACAGACAAAAGGTCAAGATAAATTGAGTTAGTAAGGGTATGTGCCCTATACACAAAACAGATTGAAGAGCAATAAAACCCTAAAAACACTAAGGGGTCTCAAGAAGCTTCATGGATCAAACGTCATGGAATTGTTGCAAGCCCATCTGTGGCAGGTTGATCTATGTCATATCTAATGCTAGAGACGACATTCAAATGACCCATTTCTTTTTCCTTTTTTCTTTTGGGGGGTAAAATTTAAATGAACCATTTCAAGGATAAAGCAATTTTCCAATTTAGTACACAAACAAAAATGTCGTGCTCATTCCATCTTTAGTATTTTCCCTGAATAAAGAAAAGGTAGCACCAAGCTTACCTGGGAATCGCCCTCGAGGCCATGTCTATAGAGCAAGGCATCCCATTTCTCAGCAGAATTGCGAGATGGACGCTTGACTAGTGGTACAACTTTACCATTAAGCATGACTAGTGACTGTAGTAGATCAGTTTCACTTTCAGCTGCATCTGTGGACAGATAGATTACTGGTGCATTGGCCCTTTCCAACACTCGAGTGATGCAATCTGCTGCTTGAGGAATTGGGTAAAAGCAACTTGTCGCCTTAGCATTACTGAACAACGCAAAGAAGAATTGTTAAAGAGAATGTTAAAATTCTCTGCAGGGACATAATAAGAGTCCACTAAAAAAATTGTTATTAACTCACAACATGATGGTCTAATCAATGAACCACCTCCTGGCTGGTATATGGCCCGAAAAATAAATCAAAGGGATGACATATGAAGCAAAATGAACAGATGCTATGATTAACTATTCAAATGTCATCACTGAACATTTAACCATAGAGAACAATAATTTCAGTTCTGTGTAACTTCATGAATGGAGAAATGCATGGGCACAAATCCACCATTAGCGGGTCATATAATGCGATGCCCCCCATCCATGATAGAAACACAAACAATATGTTGAAACTTGAAAGATACAATACTAAGCAATTTCACAGCTTCCAATATTATTGTGCAGAACCATGACATTTGATTCTAGGTGATGTGAGCAACCCAAATGACACTACTGAAAATGCAGAAGATTAGTACAGTATTAGCCCCCTATATACTAAGGATTCTCCTCCCAACATCATCCCTCTCCACTAAAAATTAAAGGTACCGTGTGAGGTCATTTACATCAAACCCAACTCCATGATCCTCACCTGAAATATAGATAGCCAATCACATAAAAACTTATGGCGGAATGTTGGGTAAAGATTGTTTCCTCTGATATTATTATAGATTTCCTTTTTATTTAATGGCCAGCTGATTAAGGTGAAGGGACGAACATGGTATTTTATTAGATTTGGTATAAGAATAATTTGATTACTCATGGCTGTTGGTAACTGAACTTGGTGGACCCAAAACAATAGCAGACTGCAATGGAGTAATGAAAAGAATGATGATAGAGAAGAAACAGAGATTTTCCACATAAACCCACCCTTTAATGTTAAGTAATAACTAAAAATAGATTTGGAACTTCAAAGTTGCCTATTCTGATATCACTTAAAGCATTGCTCCCTCTACATAGAACTTGTCACAGAAAATAAGACACTTAAATCAACTTGCATGAGTAAACCCTGTAAACAAGTCTTCCAGACATTATCACCACTTTCAAGAGACTGCAGTACTCTTCCAACTAATAAAACCACAAACTGAAAGTGAAACTTCATAGTAAAAAAATGCATCAGTAAAAAACTAGCTTGGACGTTTCAAAAAGTCATCAAATTAATGAAAACCAACTAACCCTCTCTGCATCACTAGACATACAGACCTATCTTACAATTCCAAATAGAGAACCATAAGACATATGTAGACCTACCACTCAATTGACATTTTACCCCTGCAGATTGCTGTTCGGTTTAGCAGCTCTTTTGGATTTTCATCCCCTTTCTGCAATTGATGATATTGTTTTGGTGATTCTAACATCTGTCGAGTGATGAAAATCATAATCATAGTTGTCAAGGTGACTAGGCGATTCAAGGCATTAGAGGGGGCCAAGGCATGCAGATGACAATACGCAATATTGTAATGGTAATTTTATATAATTATGCTTATATGCAATAGATGACCCATATCAATGCAAAATGACATCATTAGACCAGTAACGACTTAATATGAAAAAATCAACATATAATAAATATAAGATATAATATAAGCATATTCACAAAAAATAAAAAATAAAAAAATAAAAAATAAATAAAAAAACAAAGCAATAAACATAAATCAACATAAACTCATGAAGTACCAACTTGGTGGGTTTATCACCTTGGACCCAAGAAAGAGCCTGGGCACCTAGGCGATGCCTTGACAACTATGATCATATTGAGGAATAAGCGTCAATTGGGCAACTCCTCTGAAATGTAAAGACCTCAAGAAGCCAATCAAGCATTGATTACTGAGCTACGAGCAACAATGAAAATCTCTATAAGAGCTCAAGTGATGTGGAAGCCGAGTGTCTCTCTCTTCATGAAGCATTAATGACAACAAGTTTTGAAGAATAGATTCTTAGGTTTCTAGTAATTAGGATTTGACTTTATTGAGTTGTTCTTGGTTATCCTAAGTAGTAACAATTCCTCCACTACCTTGGCCTCGACTACATGTCTACACCAATGGTTGAAACCAGACCTAAAACCAGACCAATGGTTGAACCTGTGCCATAACTGGACCAATGGTGATAAGCCTAACTCTTTCTATGTAGAACTTGACCAAGAATTGACCATGGACTTAGAATGGTTGACCATATGTTTGGAAAAGTCAAAGAAGCCTAGAATACCCTTGAATATCACTAGGCAATTTGGCCAAGTCTCCTGCTGAAGTCGAGCTCAAAACTGAGTCATATATAGGCTTCTAGCCTTATGGAAGAACCTAGGGTTGACCGTCAGGTTGGCAAGGTCAACCGTGTTGAGCGGAAGAAGGATGGCAACAACTAAGGCTATCAAACCTCAAAGTCCGTAGAACTGAATACTTAAAAGGATTCTTTCTATACTAAACAAACCTGTACAGAATAAGACCCCAAATATGAGTTTATATGAGTTTATAAGAGATGCCCATTATCAATAAACCCAAAAATAAGAAGAAAGTCCAAAGACCTGAACCATGGGCCAAAATAAAGTGTTCCAAGGCCCGATTGACCCAATTGGACAATCTTAACTGCATACTTACTTTTGGATTTGATTTTCCCATTTTACTTGCTTTCTTCTGTAGGCTGAAGGGTAAGAACAAAGCCACGCTGGTGATTCCACATCATACACCATTATAATCCAGTGACTGTACTGAAATGTTTTTTCCCAGGAGTGCCCCAAAATCTGAAGTCCAATGGTCTTCCCATCCTGCTCGACAGTATGTCCTTTAAACCCATGTTAATGGCACTGATGTAACTCTCCATACATGAATTATCAACGTATCTTAAAAGCAGACATGACTTTCCAACACTAGAATCTCCAAAAAATAAAAAAAAGGTTGAACAGAAAAATCTATGGCGCTGAGGAGAACTGAACTACGAACAACCACAGAAATGACAAAGGACTCCTCCACTTCTCCAGCACGAATTCGAAGTGAAACTCATATCTTCGTCGGAAAAGATTATGAGAAGCAGTGGCAGACAAAGATTGTAGTTTTGGAGAAAGTCAATGTTATTTTAAAATATATCCTTCTTATCCAACTGTTTAGGATTTCAATAAAATGACATGTTTAACTTCAAGAGTCACCCACAACATGACAAAAAACATGAGAATAAAACTTAGCTTCCAACTCACTTTGTAACCAGGCAGGTGACATTCAGCCCACGCAAACTTAAATTACTAATGTTCTATTAATTCTTGGAATCTATCATTGACTTCACGATCTAATCCTGCAAAATTAGAACTTATAAATCCAATTATTTTTGTTTTTTCTTCATGCAAAATGCACATTTTCTTTCATGACTGTCTTGTATAACTAAAATAAAGCTACAATGTTGAATCTACAGTCCAATTTTTTTGTCACCACCGACTACCAACATTTTTTAGAGCAACCACCTACTAACACAAAACTCTTGTTTCCACTTTCCATGAGTACTTCATTCCTACACCATGCAGACTAAGATGTGTATGCTACTATTTATAGTAAAAGATCATACTGTTTCATACACTGTAATAACACATACAAGCACAAACAAGTCAATGTAACATTAAATTCTAATCCTGGAAAACCCAATAAGAATATGTTACTCCACAAGGCAAAATGTAACATACCAGAATTTCAGAAACCCATGTCGACGGAAATGAAGGGCTACAAAGTTCTTTCCCAAGAAAGTTTGAATAAACCTCTGGGCTGTAAGCTTAATAAGTCGATTTGGCTCAATTAGACTCTTGCAGCTGTGAGCAAGCGGACCACCTGGCTGCATCACCCAATCTTGTTCCACCCGGGAATAAAACACATCCCCCATTGCAAGAACATCATAATTAGAGGAAAACTTTTCCTTAACATCCTCCACCGTTCTTTCTTTTGGTTCCTTGATATCCTCAACCCAGGCAGCCTCCAGCTTACCCATAGAAAGTCCTAGATTTTTCAGCTTCTTAATATGTTCTTCATCCAAATAACAAAGCCGAGGCAATGAGACATAACAGATAAATCTGTCAATGTGCAAATGATTCTTTTTTGTTTCAGAAAACTCTTCAAAGGAGACGACAACCTTTCTCCCGAAACATTTGTTTAAGTGATCTATATCAATAACCCGGCTGTACTGGTAATCGACTTTGGAGCTTGGGATGACTAAAATACGACCAAGTAAAGCTGCAAAGAACATATGCTTTTCTAGACAAATCAAATGGTTAGACATCTGGCCAGAGACACAGATCGCAAACAAATACTTATTAGATTTAGGTTTCCACTCAATTGTCCTTCTCTCTGAACTTTGGGCAACAGTTCGACACCTATCAAAACGAAAATCGCTGAACTCAGGATTTACATTCTCATCAACCAACGCCGACAAGTTCCCAGTACGGTGAGACGACAACAAAGCTTGTTGAATTTCATTATTTAACGTAATCTGCTTAAGCACCGTAGATCTGAAATCATCAAACAGCGATGATGACCGCAAAAGATCCTCCCTTCCCAATCCCGAGTTCGAAGTTGTATTAGAACCAGACCCCAAAGTAGAGTTCGATTTATTCTCCGAATAAACAACCGAATTATTAGACATAAGGTTCCACATATGAAGAAGCCCCAATTGTTGCTTCTTCAACAAATACAAAGCTTGCAATTCTGCTTCTCTCATCCTACTACTCACAGAATCGACTCTCACACTTGTAACGCGATGGAACAAGCTCCCAATATCGATGGAGAAGAAAAAGAAAACTAGAAACAGTAGTAGGCAGATCAAAAGCAGGTACCTTTTACTGAAACTAAAGTTTTTGAAACGACGAGTGATCTTATTCTTGAATTCCTCAATCTCAAAGCTTGATCCGCTCGGCTTCATTTCGTTTTGATCGATCAGGTTTCGTCGATCCTCTTCTTCGTCTGAAGAAGATTCTCTATCCATTTAATTGTGTAACTGTCACGCAAGAACCACAAGAGGAACAAGATTGGAGAAGAATCTGAGCAAATTGTGGTTGCAGTGAAGCCACAATTAGGGTTTTGATCGCGAAGTATCTGAATTTGTTGGAAATGCTCAGGATTTTGAGAAGTGAAGCACCCGAAGCTCCGCAACTCTCCTTCTGTTACGACCTCTGACCTCTCGGAGACATTAATGAGTGAATTTTTTTCAGTCTTCTTTTATTTTGTTTGCTTTTGGAAATTGGAAATGTAAATAAACTTAATGTTCAAATTTAGCGCCTACGCCTTATCCCAAGACAACGATTTTGGAAGGGAGAATTTACACGATTACCCACTTTCAGATTTTTCTTTATAAAATTACCCACACAAATTTTAGTTAATAAAAAATCCAAAACTAGGTTTGAATTTATAAAACTACTCACTCAAAGTTCTAGTTAATAAAAATACCTAAAATCATGTTTGGATTTACAAAACTACTAAAATAGGGATTCTTCATCTTTCACATATAATCATGTATTTTTTTATTACTAAAACTTTGAGTGGATAGTTTTGTAAACCCAAACTCAATTTTGGGTACTTTTGTTAATTTAAACTTTAAGTGGGCAATTTTGTATAGTGAAACTTAATTTTGGGTATTTTTGTTAGCTGAAACTTTTGGTGAGCAATTTTGTAAAGAGAAACCCAGAAGTGCATAATCATGTAATTTTCCCTTTTTGGAATCTCTATGACTTTAGGTCCATGCATAATAATATAATGAAGTTTAAAGATTATGATCTGACGTTGCATATAATCTATTCAAGGAAATTGCTTTTTATTTTAGGGAAGAAGAGCTTATCGGGAGCATGGCTCTTGTGACAAAGGCCTCTCGCTGTGCAATGACTAATTAGTCTTCTGTGAAAGATAAAAATTCCACAACCCTGACACTGAGAGGCTATTTAGTGCTCTCATTGGCTTGCACTATTGCTCTGATAGAAACTCTTCCCTTATTATTTGATTGGAAGAGAGTTCCCTGATAGCGTGGCCTAAGGGTTAGTGCAAGGATCAATGAGAGCGTGTGAAAAAATATCAACAGAAGAAAGAATTTTCTCTTTCATGAGGAGTATGACAGTCATTTTACCTTCTTTGTGTCTTGATGTAGAAATCACACTGTTTTTTAGTCTTAGTTTTTCTTATTTTAATAAAAAAAAATTGCTTTTACTCCACTCTATCTAATCATGATGCCAAAATAATAGTTTTGGCTTCAGACTAAGGAAGTCTTTAAACTTCCCCCACCACCCGCGAAAAAACATTGAAGATAGATGGAATTTTTTTTGGGATAAAATATGAAATTCATATTGATTGAACATAATTGGATATTTATCAAAAAAAAAAAATAATTGGACCCATGTCATTTTTATCAATAAACTTCCTACCTACAATTAGGTGATTGAAAGTATTCTTTCCCTTACCCAAAAAAAGGAAAGTATTATTTTCCAGTTCAATTCAAAGCTATGACAATTTTTTTTTAATCAATTTTTAAAATAATATTTATTTATTTATTGGACAGATGTTTTTCATCCGAGAGTTCTCCCTATGCCTAGACATAGGGGTACGTGCCCCTAGGAGGAGTAAGGGTGGTTATCTCATGTCTCCTGTATTTGTGGTGCAGGGGAACTCTCGATCATAAAACTTTGTCCCTTAATTATTTTTTTGTGGATGAAATGGTTTCAAAACTCGAAATGAATTTCAATCATATTGATTAATCCGCATTGGCATCAGTTGGTGTCAATACTACATTTTTGTCGATACGAGATCAGTGAAACAAAATATATCGAGGGCAAAATGATTTAAAAATTAGAGAAAATTGCATTGCCACCACCTGAACTTTGGTACTTATTCAATGCCACACCCTGGACTTTTCGAAACACCAAATACACCCCCTGAAAATTCAAGCAATTCCAAATCAGTCCCTACCGTTAGCCTACCGTGTTAAGTGAATGAAAGTCTGTTAGTTTTTTTTACAAAATGCCCAAAACACCCCCAGTTATTGAGAGAGGACAATATTGCCTTCCCTTTCCTTTCTTCTAAATGCACACTCTCCCTCTTACTCCTCACTAGTACGAACAAGGAAGAAGAAGAAAACCTGTAACTTGACCGCTCCCCTCCGGGATGCGATTCTCAAACCATATTCCCATCGGCGTGGGATTCTCAAAACCATCTCCCCACCGGCGTGCGACTCTCAGAACCTCTCCTCCCGGCGACAGAGAGGTTGACCATTTCATTGGTCTGTTCTTCTGAGACAGCTGGTATTAGTTTCAAGCACATTTAAGAAAACCATGCATTTTGCCATTGAATAGCTAGTGCATTAACAGTCAAGAAATGTTATGGCATGAATATACTATGGCTGTAATTGGCCATCATGAATTGTCATCTCATTACAAGAAGACTACGTGGGCATTAATCTGGGTAGAAATTCAAGGCCAACAAATGTGTCAATGGAGTTCATGGTGAAACAAGGGATAGGCATGAGGCGTGGGTAGTGCTTGGACTTTTCTTATCAACTGTAATAGATTGGTATTCAATAGTTGGGTATGGGTCTATTTCATAAGCTAGTATCTTTTTATCATTTTCTCTTGGGTTGTGAGCATTGTCCTCTTGAGAAGTTTTGTTCTCTATTGATCTGGCTATTTTATGAAGTAAGTTGTTTTCTATTAAGAAGTTAAGACCACCGTTTCATCATCTAGAATCTTCATGCTAAGGTTTGCAAGGGTTAGTAGTTGTTCAACCGAAGTTAGAAATTAGTTCAGAATGACTTGGATGAGAAGAATATGTGACTAATACATGTTTGTCTTTCTCAGCCTCTGAAAGAAAGAGAAAGATGGAGACAGAGGTGAGAAGATGGGGTTTAAGTAGGGCGGGGGTAAGGAGAGGTTCTAAGAATTGCTCGCCGGTGGGGAGATGGTCTGAGAATCGCACGTGAGCGGTCAAGTTGCAAGTTGTCTCTTTCTCAGTTTGGGGCTTTCCTTGTTTGTATGAGTGAGGAGTGAGAGGGAGATTGTGGGTTTAGAAGAAGAAGGGAATCGTACGCCGATGGGGAGAAGGTCTGAGAATCGCACGCCGGAGGGGAACGGTCAAGTTGTAGATTTTCTTCTTCTTCCTTGTTCGTATAAGTGAGGAGTGAGAGGAAGAGTGTGGATTTAGAAGAAGAAGGGAAAAGGAGGGCAATATTGTCCTCTCACAATAGCTGGGGGAGTTTTGGGCATTTTGTAAAAAAACTAACAGACTTTCATTCACTTAACACGGTCGGCTAACGGCAGGGACTGATTTTGAATTATTTGAATTTTCAGGGGGTGTATTTGGTGTTTCGAAAAATCTAGGGGGTGGCATTGAATAAGGACTAAAGTTCAGGGGATGGCAATGCAATTTTCCCTAAAAATTATTATTTTTTATTCAAAATCAAAGGCAAGGCATCCAATTCGGCCTGATACGACCGAATGGTAGATACGACCGAATGGTAATGGTATTGATTATTGATATCAATATCGGTCAGAATCGATATTCTTTCCGATACCTTGATTTAAATCTTAGTGGGTGAAGAAAAGGTTGTAGCAACAAAAAATAGTGAACGAAAACTTGATCCAATATATTTATTTTCGCAGATAAATAGAATGCCGTCATGGTTCGGTGGATTAAGTGGAACTTACCCTCCAACAGACAACCCACCTATTAGTAATTAGATTATATATTTCTTGTTTTTTGGTAGACGATTATATATTTCTTGTTGGAAACGTTCTGCTTCCAGTTTTGTTTGCAGCCTTGTGGGTCGCTTTCAAGGATATAAAATAACGAATTCGGTTGGTTAGAATCCGGCTTATTTGGGGATTGAAGAAAAGACTGTTGTCTATGGATTTTATGTAAAATTTGAGGACTACCAAGATATGAAAGACCAAAGCATTTCAAGATAAATCAAGTTGAATGAATCTTTGAAGAATATCAAGATTAAATCAAGCTTTCTAAATGAACAAGTAAAATCAAACTACCTAAATGCACAAACCCAAAAAACTAGGAGGTTTGACTTAGAAAACTTTGTGACTTAATTATTCATGGACTTCTATGAGTTAATGATGATTATCTGTGCTTATTTATAGATATTAAGTTATAACCATATTCTCTAGACGGACAACCATATTTAAAAGAGAGTGTCCGTTAAAGGTCTTTACGGACTTCTGTCCTTGACTTTCGTCCCAACAAAGATTTATTGGTTTTTGAGTCCTGTTCCACGGACTTCCGTGAGTAACACATGAACTTCTGTCCATGAGCATATTTTATTGCTTTGTGGTAGTGTTGTTTAACTGAGTTTGAATTGCGTTAATCACTATACCTGGACTCTAACCAATTGACCGGATTCATTGGCATCTTAAATGATGTTGAGGAGTTCTATGAATTAGTTTTCTTAAAATATATTTGAATATTGAAGCCAAAAGAATTTAATACTTCCATACTGTTTTGAACTTGAATGGACCTCCTAAAGGTAGTTGATTTCAGAAGAAAGGGATAATTTGTTTACGTCATAACTTTGATGGTATCCATGATGGACTATAACGGCTAGTCTAACGACAGGAAATTTAAGTTTGAGTCACTTGAACATGTAAGTGATCTAACAAAAGATAACGATTAAAATCATCTTGAGTTGTGGGCTATATCTTATTAGAATCATTGTTTGTGCTTCATTGATGTAATTTCAGGCTTGAAAGAGGTTAGTTTGTAATCGAGCTTTTGTAGCTCTCATGTGTATTGTGTGTACAATTGAAGAAATCCTTGACTTACATAGCTTGGGTAAGGAAATCTTTGGTCTTGTGAGAGCTGGGTGTTCAATCTGAAGGGATTGTGATTAAGTTGGTGTAATGCCTGATTCTTGCAAGTTGGAAAGAGATCCTTGATAGTAGAGCAGATATTTAGCTTGTGTTACAAAGTAGAAATTGTTACACCCGTACCCTAACCCGGTCTAATTTGAACTGTTGTGCTAGGTCTCAGACCAAAAGTGGAAAGTACCATCGGGTTTTGGCTTGCGGCAGCTCATTGTAAAGGGGAAGAGATGACACCACTTGCTTGTGTATCTCTTGTCAATCCAACTGAAGGGGATTCAAGCCTTCCGACCTTAGACGGTAAGTGACCCGACACCTCCACACCTGTCCCGACACATACCAAAATTGTCGGAAGACCATACACACAACTTAGGGTAAACACCCATGGCATGACCAAGTGAGGACAGCTGGCAGTCAAGGCACAACACTGCCTTGACCATCGGAAACAAGCCCACCAGAAACAGCTTGGGCTGGATTCGGTGGCATATTTTTAGTGGCCCTTTGGGTTGCAGGTTAGGTTTCGATGCCCGTTGGCCCCACCACCCGTATCGCGAACAACTCCGGATGACTCCACACACTCTCCTACACCTCCCCCATGACTTGTACACCTTATGAGTCTGAGGAGGTATGCCCACATGTCCCAAATTGCGGAATAACCTACTTAGATCAGATCAGACACAAGCCAACCAAACAGACCCTAAGGACATGACTTACTATAAAAGAAGGAGTGAGTTCATTTCTCACTCTTCACTTGTCCAAACGTGGGGGAGGGAAAGAAGAGGAGAGAAAGGAAGAAAAGGAAGGAGAAGAAGAAGGGAAAGAGTGTTGGAGATCACCTTAGCTCCCGGCTTAGTGATTTCTTGTCGGAATATTGCTGGAGGTAGGTACCATCTTCTCTTACCACTCATTCTCTTCATTTTGACCTAGCATAGTTGAGCATGGAGATGAACCATGACCCCGGCACCTCCTGAAGCTCGAGGAATGTTTATTTCACTTTCCCGGTGTGGTTGCCGAGCTCAAACTAAGCTGGGTGAGCTTTGGCAACACTTGTGACCAAATGCCTAGTTAAGGTTTCCACTATTCGATTACCGTATCTCCCAAATGGCTTGGTAGAATCAGAACTTCTTCGGCTCAAAATGGAGGCGGAGAGATCCCTTACAAATACTATGGAACAAATCCTGAAAGTCGAGCCCGAGCCAGAAAGCCCCAAACCTCATGTGCCCTTTCTGTGTTCTCACCGAAAACAACCACTAGAAACAACCTGGGATGAATTCGGTGGCATATTTCCGATGAAGCCCAGACTCTTATGAGCTCTCTACCAAGGCCATCGGAAATATGACTGATATTTTTGGTGAAATTTCACCTTGTTTTCGGTGGACTTCCCATAACTGTCAAAGTTGACAGTACCTATGCCCTTTGGGTGTAATCCTTGTGGGACCCCTCCGATGTTTTCGACACGTAATGATACTCATCTACCCTTGTACATAGGACAATGACGTGCACGTACATCATGAACGAAAGTGAGTTGAACACCCAATTGATACACTTGGAATCCGATTTAGTCAAACATAGCCGAGGTGAGGGATGGTTGACTTTATTTTGTGGAATGTAATTCATTGTAGGATTGTTCACATGTGTTAGAAATTATCATTGCTTCTTTAATTATGAAATGAATATTGAACCTCATAACATGTTACTTTATTTTGAATAATTATATATATGAAAATGAGAATTATGATATGTGATATCTATTGAGATGTGTAACAGGATCCGATGTGGCCAAGGTGGTTTCAGTGCCTTGATCGTCGTGTGAATGTTGTATTCATGCATTGATTATGTGCATTGGATTAGAGGTAGTCGCGGATTACACTTTATGGACAATAGTGATTCTGATATCGTGTACTCCAGGACTACATTTGGAAATGAATATGCTTTGTGGCAGATGGTAATTTTATGTCGCGTAGTCCATGCTTAACTATTTATATGCTAGAAGAGGTATATAGTCATAGATTACACTTTGTGGCCAATGGTGATTTTGGTATCAGTACCTCGGGACTATACTTGGAAATGGATCTACTTTATAACTGATAGTGACTCTGGTATTGCGTGGTCCATACTGACTGATCATTATGAAAGGCATGTAGAATATTGTGGTTAGGTAACATTCCCTATGTTACGTCCCCTTGCCAATAGAGTAAGGTGTTGGATAACCCAGTGGAGGTATATTTGATGAACCTTTCTGGAATGCCACACCTGCGGTACAATGTGACTGTTGCCAGAGATGGGAATTAGTCCGACGTTACCAATGGTGATTCCGGTGTCGTGACTGCCAGGAGGGGATTATTAGAGGTTTGCTGGGTGACCGATGTGCAAGTTTTGGGACCAGGGATACTGCCTAATGTATCGTATTAACGTTTACCTGAATTAGTTGTATTGCTAGGTGCTTTAATAATCAAATGGATTTCATCATTAGCATCATGGACTATGTGTTTAATTTCTGTATTCATGCATCATGGATTAATGTACATGTGATTACTTATGCTTGATTGTGCATGAACCCCACCCCTCACTGAGCATGTTGGAAGCTCACCCCATGTATATGCCCCTTTTTAGATGATGATGCAGGTACAGTGATGCCCTTGGGTGGTGTTTCGACCTCTTCCAGACCCGCGTATGGAGTAGGTGACTGGTGGATGCCAGATGTCGAAGAGCACCATCAGGACTGTGCCTGTCATCACTGTGCATATATGACACCTTGAGAGGAACGAATATGTTGTCCCATTCACAAATATTCAAGGCTTATACATAACAAGCCCAAAAAGAATACTAATGTATAGTTATGAGAAACTTGATTACATAAGCTTACACCAAATTTTCTCAAATAAACAACTAAAAGCATGGAAAACCTAACGAGCCTAAATCTCTAGGAATTCAAACTTGACATAAGCAAATAACAGGAAAGAAAAATGCATAACTAAACCTAACACACTTCAACTGAAAGTAAAGCTAGTTATGCCGGAAAGCATAAAATAGGGAAATCCTAAACTACTGTAGCACCATATGCTACTACTTCTACTGCTCAATCTGATGTTGCTCCTGGTCCTAACCTTGACCTTGGTTCTAACTCTGACCTTGTGGCCCAACTTTCGGCACTGGAATCCCAAGGTACTGGACAATCCCCCTCATCTATCTCTTTATGGATGCCACATGGGTGTCAAGGAGGTAGTAGTTGCGATCCACACTCTCCAATTGGTTATCCATTCTCCTTAGGATGTTGTTAGTGATATCCAGACGGGCCATCACATCATTCAGCCCATACCCTCTAGAGCCACTAGAAGAGGAAACAATAGTAGTCCCTATAGTCTGTGGGGGAGGTGGTGAAAACACTCCAGGAAGAGGTACTTGTGGAGGAGACAGAGGGTTAGCACTATCCTGACCACCCCCATTACCACCTCCCTGCTAGTCCTCTACATCCATAGGCTGCTACCTTTCTTCTTCCTTCATCCCCAGTTACCTCATCCATGTTGATTGTCATTTTCCTCAAGGACTCATAGTTGAAGTCAAGGACATTAACTCCAAACTCTCCTCGTCATCTAACTCCACCCCAAAGTGGTGGAAGACCTCAGATAGGATCTGACCATAGCAGAGGTTCCCGGTCCTACATGCCTCCGCCCCAGCCTTTGTCACCATAGTCCACCTCAATAGATACGGAAGACGAATCGGCAACCCCATATAAACACAATAGGTGACATAGGCTTGTAGAGTAGACACCTCATCAAAGTGTCCGCTAGCGGGAAGGATGTTTAGCTGAATAATCTGGTGCACGACCTTTGGTGTAGCTCGATAGTTGACAGTATGGTCCCACCCAGATCCCTCCTTGGTGAGTATATTGTTCATTTCTTATTGGACGTCAAAATTTTGGAACTCGTGGGATAGAGTTCTGGGAGGGCAATAGGCCAGTTCTCCCATATTGGAGACCATTAGGATATCAACCAACTCTGCCATGCCAAAACATATGTGGACCCCCTTCACCTTGAGGTGATCCTCATCTCCTCAGTTCCATGGTTCTTGCATCACAGGTTGCAGCAGAAATACCTCACAAGCCGCGGGTAGTACTTCATGTTCGGCTTTAAAATATGGTACTACCATATAGCATCAAAATGTTGATGGATACAGAACTGACGGAAGTCCCTAACATGCAGGAAGAGCCTAGCGATCTTGTTCAGCCATATACCGGAACAATTGGTGGTCATATTGCTCCTCTGCGGGAAGAGCCTATTGTTGTTGAGCGGTAGCATGACGAGGAAGGGCACGACATCTAGACATAGTTGTAAAGGAAGATTATCTATGGTTTTGGAAGATCAAAACCTAGGTTAGAGGAAGAAATCACATCCAAAAACCTAAAAAGTTAGTTTAAGAGAGAAGAAAAACTCACCTTGAACGCGAAGACAGGGGAAATCGGTTGTGAAACCACGTACAAAAGTGGGGATGGATGAGGTAAGCTCTCTTGGCTGTTTCCTCTCTTTCTCCACAGCACAAGGTCGGGTTTTGTGAGAAAGAAATGAAGCCCGAGCCTATATATAACGTGTTCTGGCTCACCGGAAATACATGGGCTGAATCCGGTGAATAAAAAATTTAAAATTTTGCCTCTATTTTGTTCACCGGGATATATGACTGATGTTTTTGGTGAACCAACCTTGTTTCCAGTGAAAATTTACTCCTATTTCCGGTCAACTGTGAAGGATGGATTTAAGAATTATTTATTTTATTAATTAGTTTATTAGGATCTATTTAAGCATGTGTTGAATTGTAGTATCATGTGGGACCCCTATGCATGTTGCAACCCTAATATACGCCTTGTATGCACATGTGGGACCCACTATTCATGTTAACCCTAACATGCTTGCTTACACATGTATGTGTGACTAACTAAGATTCCTCAACAGGAATCATGTCGCGTAGGAACACCCGATCCCAATCCAATGCGTCACCTCCTGCTTCCCCTATGCGGAACCGAGGTAGACCTCGAATGTGCCATCAACCCCACCCATTCTCACTACCAAGATGTTGCCAACATAATGGGCAATATGATCTATGAAGTGGAACAGAGGCAAGCCCAATTCATAGCTGGGATTGATACCCGGATCCAGGCAGCTATTGAGGCCCAAAATGCACCTCCCGCACCCCCTACTCCACCGGCGCCAGCCTTGGTGCCGGCTAGCTCGGCCACCCCTGAAACATCGGATGGGGTGCAAGGGTAAGTGCAAGGTCAAGTGCATGGGAAAGTACAAGAACAAGTGTATAGACAAGCTTAGGTACACATGGAAGGTTGGACTAATCTAACCAAAATGATGGAAAAGTTCTAGAGGTTTAGGCCTTCATACTTTTCCAATGTGGGCCAAGACCAATTGTTGCCCTCGAGATGAATCAAAGGTATGGAGAAAGTTTTTAGGTTGATAGGCTGCACCGACAAAAAAAAGATACTGTGCAGGCTATTAATTGTAAAATAAAGTCGATGCTTGGTGGAGGGCTATTGAGCCCATTCTGAGGGCAAACAAACTGAACCCCACTTGGGAGGATTTTAAGGAAACATTCTTCGGAAACTTTTTTCCTAAGAGTTTCAGAGACAGAAGGGAAAGTGAGTTCTTGAACTTGGGGCAAGGGTCCGATCAGTATTAGAATATTAGCAACATTTTGAGGAGCAATTTTACTTTGCTCATGTGCACATCCGAAGTGATCAGGCCAAAGCAAAGAAGTTTGAGAAGGGGTTGAGGCCAAGTATCAGTTCAACAATTGTGGGGTTGAAGTTACAACCTTATGCTGAAGTGGTCCAAGCGGCCAAGTCCATTGAGGACCAGTACAGAGATAACTTCACAGCACAACAAGGAATGAGAAAGACCCAAAGGGTCAACTGACTCTAGGGGAGCTAGCAAGCTTTCCAGAGGGCCTTTTATCAACCCAACTCAAATCTAGTTCAGAAGACCAGATGTGAGCCAGGCTTCCCAATCATCCTAATCCGGTGGTGGATCTCAGTCCGTGGGTTCTAACCCCCGATGCTTCCATTGTGACCAGCCTAGTCACCTAGCCCGGACATGCCCCCACCGTCGGTTGGGTGATGCACCATATACCTTGCCTCCCAGACCTCAGTAGACCTACCTAACAAGTAAACCAGTGTAGGCCCAACAGGGTAACAAACCACAAGGAAGAGTATTCACTATGATAGCAGAAGAAGCAGAAGCTACACTGGGAGTGGTGACAGGTACCCTATTAATATCATTATTGCCTGCACATGTGTTATTTGATTAAGGGGCATCCCATTCATTTGTGCCACTGACATTTACAAAAAAGATGGAAATTCCAAACAAAAGCTTGACTCACTGTCTGGCAGTTAGTACACCCACAGGGAGTGTGGTGGGTTTAAAGTATATGTATTAGCCATGTTCGGTGACCATAAATGGACATGACTTGAATGCACACTTGATTGAGTTGGACATGACTGACTTCGATGTGATTTTGGGGATGGACTAGTTGTCCGCTTACAGGGCCAGTGTGCTATGTGTAGAGAAGGTGATAATTTTTAGACCCCATGATGAGCGAGAATTTAACTTTGTAGGGGATAAGCCAAAGAAACACAAAAGGATTATTGTGTCAACCCTTTGGATGAAGAAGCTACTAGACTAAGGATGTCAAGGCTACTTAGCATTTATGAAAAATACTGAATAGAAGTCAGACCATTGACTGAATTAGATGTGGTAAGGGAACTTACCGATGTATTTCCGGATGACTTGACAAGATTGCCTCCGGATCGAGAGACAGAGTTTGCTATAGATCTACTTTTTGATTTGGCACCAGTGTTAAAAGCATCTTACCGCATAGCCCCAATAGAATTGAAGGAATTACAGATGCAACTTCAGGACCTTCTGAAGAAGGGATTCATTAGACCTAGTGTGTCTCCGTGGGAAGTACCAACACTATTCATCAAGAAGAAGGATGAAAGTATGAGGTTGTACATTGATTACCGAGAGCTTAACAAGCTGGCCATCAAGAACCGATATCCTTTGCCAATGATCGATGGCCTGTTTGATTAGCTAGAAGGTGCTAAGGTATTCTACAAGATTGACCTTAGATCGGGCTATCACAAGCTGAAAATCAAGGATAGTGATGTTAACAAGACATCTTTCAAGTCTCGGTATGGACATTACGAGTTCTTAGTGATGTCATTTGGGTTGACCAACACATTGACTGCATTCAAGGATTTGATGAGCCAGGTATTTTAGGATGTCTTAGACAAGTTTGTGATTGAATTCATTGACGACATCTTGGTATACTCCAACAGCGCATAGGAACATGCTGTTAACCTAAGGCTAGTACTACAACATCTGAGAGAGAGAAGCAACTCTATGCCAAATTCAGAATTCTGACTTTCACAAGTGGCCTTCTTGGGCCACATTGTCTTAGATAAGGGTATAGAGGTTAACTCAGGTCAGGTAAAGGCAGTTTTATAGTGGGACACCCCAAAGAATGTGGTAGACATTCATAGTTTCTGGGATTGGCCGGATACTACAGGAGATTTATTGAGAACTTCTCCCGTATTTCTGCACCAATGACCTAACTTATATGAAAGGGTGTGAAATTTCAGTGGTCCAATGCTTGTGAGAAGAGATTGAAGGAGCCAAGGAAAAAGTTGGTATCAGCTCTAGTCTTGACTATTTTGACCGGTACAGGTGGTATGGTTGTGTATAGTGATGGCTCCAAACTGAGATTGGACTATGTGTTGATGCAGCATGGGAAGGTCATTGTGAATGCATCCCACCAATTGAAGGACTATGAGAATAACTACCCCACCCATGACTTGAAATTGGTAGCGGTGATTTTTGCCCTGAAAATTTGGAGGCATTACTTGTATGGTGAGAAAAGTGAGATATACAGTGACCACAAAAGCCTCAAGTACTTTTTCACCAAAAAGGAGCTTAACATGAGACAAAAGCGTTGGTTGGAATTGATGAAGGATTATGACTATACTATCCACTACCACCTAGAAAAGGCCAATGTGGTGGTTGGTGCACTTAGTCAGAAATCTCAGTCACTAACTCTTACATCACTGACTACTAATGAACATCTCATAGAAGAGGCCAAGAAACTGGATTTAGAGCTACTGGTGGAAGGTGTAACCTTGTCACTATCGGTATTGGTGGTATAACCTACTCTAATGGACAGAATTATTGCAGCTCAGGGTACTGATGTAGAGTTGCAGAAATTGATAGATAACTATAAGAAAGGAACCCAGAAGGACCCAAATTTCTTCGTAACTAAAGAGGGAATTCTTAAGTTCAAGAAAAGGTTAATTGTGCCTAGTGATGGTGACTTAAGAGATACTGTTTTGAAGGAGGTACATAGTTCTCCATATTCCATTTTCCCCGTCAGCACTAAAATGTATAAGGAACTAAAGGGTTTCTACTGGTGGAAGGGAATGAAGAATGATGTGGCCACATATGTGTCATGGTGCCTCACTTTCTAGCATGTCAAGGCAGAGAGACAGAGGCCCCATGATTTACTACAATCATTGCCTATTCCAGAGTGGAAATGGGACAATATTACCATAGACTTCGTCATAGGGTTACCTAGCACCAACAAGGGTATGGATGCCATTTGGGTAGTTGTGGACCGCTTAACCAAGGCAGCTCACTTCATCCCAATTAAGGTCACTTTCTTCCATGGACAAGTTGGCCAAGTTGGCCAAGTTGTATATTGACAACATCATCCGACTGTATGGTGTACCTGTTAGCATCATCTCCAATCGAGATCATATATTTACTTTCAAGTTCTAGGCATGTGTACAGAAGGCTATGGGCACACAATTGAATTTCAGCATGGCATTTCACCCACAAAGCAATGGACAATCGAAGAAGACTATCTCGACCTTGGAGGACCTATATCGAGCATGTGCCTTGGATATGAGTCATAGTTGGGATGAGCGCATCTCTCTTATTGAGTTCTCCTACAACAATAGTTACCAAGCCACCATCGGTATGTATATGTTCAAAGCACAGTATGGTAGGAAATGCCAGACTCCTCTATATTAGGATGGAGTTGGTGAATGACACATTCTAATTCTAGACTTGATACAGGGCACTAGTGAGAAGGTGAATGTGATCATGGAGAGAATCAAGGCAGCTCAGTCTGACAGAAGAGTTATTAGGATATTAGGAGAAAGCATCTGGAGTTTGATGTGGGAGATAAGGTATTCTTGAGGATCTCCCCGGTTAAAGGGGTAATGCGGTTCAGCAAGAAAGGGAAGTGGAGTCCTAGATATATGGACCTTATGATATACTGGGGAGGATAGGACTCGTAGCATTCAAGATACCTTTGCCACTAGAATTGGAGGGTACCCATATTGTCTTCCATGTATCCATATTGAGGAAGTACATACCTAACCCGACTCATGTTTTGACTTGCATATCCTATGATGTTACGCCCTGTTCACAAAGAATCGGACTGATGACCAGGTCCCCTTTGGGTAACCTAAAACCACCAGGATCATCTGATATAGTAACCACAGCACAATAAGCCACATATAATCTTGGAACTAAAATAATGTAGTTCAATGGAAGTCTTGTCATATATGTATACTTATAAATTTTCCCACTTACTCTTGATGCCCAAATTGTTATGCATAGTATATTTACATGTGGGCCCATAGGAATAATATTTACACAAGAAATAATAATTTAATTATTAGGAGCATAAAAAGGAAAACATACCCAAAAGAATAAAAAAGAAGAACTTTGTTTGGTGATAACTACTATTGCCTCGTAACACAACTCTTGCACAGGCATCACACTCCATGATTAAATCATTCTGAGACCCACCAGTCCCCCACTAGGGGTTCGTCGGTGGATCTCGATACTTGTTCCTTTACGGGAAATCTTAAAAAATCATCTAAAAAGGTGTGTACACAAGGGGTGAGCTCACTAGCTCAATAAATTGAAAGAAAGACTCACACAAGCAATTGCATTTCAAATGATATTACATGCATGAGATTCATTTTTAGTCCTATCCACTTAAGCAACATTACTGTCATAGGTTACGTGCTACTCACAACCACAATGCATGTATGCCCAAGGTTCGAGATGCATTCTCCATCCCATGATACATCCATAGGGTTGTCGGAGAAGGCCAGCCATGAGCACTCAAAAAGTAAATCATGGCAAAACCACAACAAAAAAGTAAATTGTGATCGTACCACAAGAGAGAAGTAAATCGTGGCCGAAACATAGCAAAAAATAAATGCAGTATGATTAGCCCTCTGAATGTATCACCAAGGTTTTCAATTATCCTAATGATCAACCAGACGTACTTCTAACCACCACGGCGGTCCGAGACCGACACTTCCCCCTAGTGATAACCCAACACCTAAACTCCTATTGGGAAGGGTCATAACACGATGGAATGTCAAATCCTATCCACATGCTTCTATATGAGATAGTACGACTACATAGTACTTTTGTGTCCCATTCCACAGTGTACCAATGCATTCGTCTCCAAGTTGACTATGGCATCTAATCTAGCAGTTTATTACATGCCATACTAATCATCATCCATCATCAAATAAATAATCCATGCTCATAACATCAAAGCAAGATACAAGTAATTGGAATTTAAGATACAACATGACAATTCATACATGCATTCTAAGGTAGACAAGAAGATGCATGAAGATGGCATTCCCGGATGACATGATGATATATATATAAGATGAGGATGATGAAATAAACATTCCAAAAATTAAAATCATTGTTCTCTCCCCACTTACCTATTCTTGTGCGAGAATATGCACACACGGTACGGGTAAGATCCAGCATGCGAAGATGAATCTCTCGAAACCTAACATAGATAAGAAACTTAGAACATGTCAATTCCAAAACTATAAAAAGACATAAGATATGGTCACAACGTGTTTAATAACACGAAGAAGGCTATCGAGGAGTTTGAGGTCAATTGGAGCTCATTTGGACTACAGGTGGGTTATATAGGTGGGTAGGAGGACCCACCTGTGCAAACTGCCCATGTAGACAACACTCAGACACACACCAGCGGGTGCTACCGATAGGTCTGTTATTCAGCCGGTAGGACCCCAAAGCCCAGGTAAGATCGATGGGTTATACCGGCTGGTCTAGGTACCCGCCAGTCTTACCTACCAAGCCCAAGTAAGACTGGGGGGTCACACTAGTGGGTCTGACTACCTGCTTGTGCTACCCACTAGTGTTCAGCGGATTTTCCTGTACTTCTTCTCTTCTTCATTCCACCACTTGGGAATCCAAGGGGGTTGTTCCAACCTCATTTTTCACACATTTTAGGCTTCATCCACCTGATTATACCATAGATCTAAGTTCATTTAAGGTTTTTGGGAACAAAATCATACCTTAGCTTAAGAAACCTAAAAAAACTTAGGATCCTCTTTCCCAACTCAAAATGTCACCAAAATACTTTCAAATCTTGGTTTCCTTCCTTAAACCTTCAAAGAAATCACATAAGGTTTCTATTAACCCTTTGATTTGACCACCCACAAGAGGATTTCATCATCTTCCAAGGGTTTATGGCGTTACTTACCTTAATACGCATATCTCAAGGAGCAGATCACTATTCTAGTGACGAAGAGGCAAGATACGGCCTCAGAAATCAAGGGGGAACACTTCTTCCCTCTCCCTTTCCTTCTCCTTCCTCTTTTCTCCCTCTTCTTTACTTCTCTCACCAAACTTTTTCTGAAATCATAGATGGGAGAGAGAGAAGTAAATGCTATTTATACCTTGGGTTAGAAATATCTACTAAGGCTTGTTTGGTTTTGCCCTTCTATGGACCAAAACACATTAAATTGTGATATCGGACGAAATAGTTGGTATTTTGGGCACACGTGACTTTGTTATGACAGGGAACCCAAAATACGCGTGCTCACCCAAGTTGGGCTTGCTGGAACTCACGTTTCCCCACAGGTGGGTCACACTGGGGGGTTCGCAGCCACCAGTGACCACCCACCAGTTGGCCAAAACAAGGATATTCTTACTATATTTTGGTGGGAAATGGGTTCTTAACGCATATCTCAATCCTGCCACCTATTGTGGATCAAGTTCTAATCATCTAATGAGATATTATATCATTCCTATTCGTACATGGCTTTATGATACATGCATGGGCATGGATTTAGCATGTGAATCATATAGGGTACCAGCTCAATGTTGGCTGACCACCCTGTATTTGACGTCACCTTTGCTGTTATACACCATAGGGCACCCACGTCAACCCTTTCTGGTTCAGATCCTGCATGACCAAACTGAAACAACTGGTTAATAAACTGGGTTTAGGGAGCAGGGCTCTACACGTGAGTTGGATGAGGGTTATGCCTACATAGAGTTCCCAAAGAAGAATGTTGACCAGAAGGACCACATCCTCTGCAATCATACCATTTCATTCGTTAAAGTAAAGTGGATGAACCACCCAGAGCAAGAAGCCTCTTCGGAGCAAGAAGATGAGATGAAGAAACAGTATCTTGGGTTATTTGATTTACCAGGTACGTTCAAATTTGAGGATGAAATTCTTGTAAGGTGGAAGGAATGTTACACCCATACCCTAACCTGATCTAATTTGAACTGTTGTACTAGGTCTCGGACCGGAAGTGGAAAGTACCACTAGGTTTTAGCTTGCGGCAGCTCATTGTAAAAGGGGGAGAGATGACCCCACTTGCTCGTGTATCTCTTACCAATCCAACTGGAGGAGATTCAAGCCTTCCAACCCCAGAAAGTAAATGAGCTGACACCCACACACCCAAGTCCTGGCACGTAACAAAATTGTTAGAGGACCATACACACAACTAGGGATGTTAATCAGTCGGTTTTGATCGGTTTGAATCGGTTTTAGTTCAAGAATGTGAGAGTCCGAAACCAATCCATTAAGAAATTTTGATTTTTGGTCGGTTTTGTTTCGGTTCGATTTGGTTTTGGTTTAATTCGGTATTTAGTATCGGGTTCCTATCTATTTGGTTTGGGTGTAGCTCTTTTTATATACTCACAAAATAAAAATAAACCAAATGCATTCATCCATGATCGGATTATAACATCCATGGTTATCCATTCAATAAAATTCTAACATCCATGATTATCCATCCATTTATTGAATGAATTCAATCATTGTTCCTCTACTTAAAAAAAAGTAAGAAGCTACATCAAGTTTGACAAGTTAAAACTTAAGAAAAAAAATTATAACATCCATGATCCATCCATTTATTGAATGAATTCAATCATTGTTCCTCTACTAGAAAAAAAAAAAAGAAATCAACTTTTGTTTACTCTCATTCTCACAAATTAAAATATTTAAAAAAAAAATAAAATAAATGTAAATTATAATATCAAATTATTTATGATTGGATGATCTATTCATCCATTGAGTAAAATCAGCCACTATTCACTCTTATTCTCGCAAATTAGAACCTACAAAAAATGAAAAGAGGACTTATCGGCCACAATTCATAAAGATAAGAACCAAGATATGATGAAGTTTGAGTATAAGATTGAATTGTACCATTCTCTACACTACAAGAAAACACATTTATGGCGACGGTAAAAAAATACTACCGTCGCCAAATATAATATATAGCGACCGTAAAATAGATAGTGTTGCCTATTACATTTATGGCGACTGTAAAATAATACTCGTCACCAAAACAAAATTTCAGCGATGAAATTAAAAATACCGTAGCAACATCATTTTATAACGACGGGTTAAATTTAAATGTTACAAAAAATTATTTAAGGTGACGGAATTTTTTAATACCGTAGTGAAATAATATCTTAGACAACGGTAAATTTTTTACCGTCGCCTCATATCCTATGCTCAATCAACAATAATTTGGTTTATAACGACGATAGAAATTATGCTGTCACAAAATATAATCATTTATATTTGGCGACGGTTAAAACACTACCGTAGCCAGTCATTGATTTTAGGCAACTGCAATTTTATCCCCGTTGCCAATTAACACCAAAATCATTTAGGAATTTTAGATGCGGGAAAGGTTTCTTAATTTACTTATGCTTTTGGTTTTCCCGGTTTCCTTTTCCCGCACAAACATGCTTCTATAGTATTTCTCTCTCTCAAAACCTCGTGAATCTAATTTATTTTTTTATTTTTTAAATTAATCCAGTTTTAGTGAAATTCGAAGTCTCTCTTGGAAAAAAAAAAACAAAGTCTCCCTCTCTCACGTCTCTCCTCTACCTTGAGCCCCTCTCTCACGTCTCTCCTCTACCTTGAGCCCCTCTCTCTCACGTATCTCCTCTCTCTCTCTCTCTCTCTCTCTCTCTCTTCACGGCTCAATTCTGCTCTAAACCGTCAATCCCTCTCTCTCTGGTCTCACCTTTGCCAGCAGTGACGTTACAGCGACTGTGGGCGAGAAAGCAATCTAGGTACAGTTTCTATCTTACCCCTTGTTTTACACTTCGGTTTTGTTAATTTTAATTGCTCTATTTGCTGTTGTTGTGCTCCCTAATAGATGAAAAGGAGGTAAATTTACTTTGGTTTCCTTGTACATTTACTTTGGTTTATTTCTTTTACTTGGATGTGGTGGGAGCATTGAGAGGTTGGAACTGGTCTGTGGTCATATATATTACTTATCTATGTAGGACCATTAACGGCTTTAACAAGTATGAATTGCTTCCCATTGATATGTTTTGTCCTCATCAATTAAACAAGTAACTACTCCCAAGATTAGTAAATGGTCCCTTAGCTTCTCCTTTGTCGTCTACCATTACCGCTCAAAGGGACAACTCCATTACAATTACAATGCAATACCCTTAAAGACTTCAAGAAGTTTAATTCACTTGTGTATAAGGGGGTGAGTTCGGATTTGGCCTTAGCAATGGCATGGATTCGTTAAGTAGAAAACATATTTGATATAATTCAATTAATGCACGGATGCTCAAAAGGTGTTGTGTGCCACATTTATGTTACAAAATGAAGCGGATCAATGGTGGCAAACAAATAAGCTTATATTGGGAGCTGACAATAGGGTGATCACATGGGATTTGTTCAAGAATGCATTTGATGAGAGGTATTTCCCGCCATGTGTAAAGAATGCAGAACTTATGGAGTTTATCAGTTTGAGGCAAGGTGATCTTACTGTCATGGCATACGAGAGGAAAGTATGAAAGCACGACTTTTTGAGCAAGGCTTGAGACTAGACATTCAAAAAGTAGTAGCCATGATACGGTTGCAGACATATACAGAGATTGTCCAGATTTATGAGGCCACTGAGAAAAGAGGGCTAGCACTATATATTTTCTTCCTTTCCACTCAATTCTTTATATTACCTTTTCATTCCACCACTAGTGAGTTTGTGAACATACAAGAATATTTATACAGATTGTTGAGGCCATGAAAGACAGGGATATCTAGATAAATTTCTAACACACACACATAAAATCAGAAGGGTTTGATTTGATCTAATCATCGTCGTCGTTTATAGAAACTTGAAAAGCCATTTTTGTTGTTTCTAGACACAAAAATAGCAGAAATATTATCAATCAGTGCCTAAGAGTGTCTCAAATAAGATATCGAGAGAACACTTGACTAATAAGCAAAAGCCAATTGGCCCAACCTACGTCTACATATGTCTCTGCGCCGTGGGTGAAGAGAGGATTGATTGAATTTAAAGGTCTTTTTAAAGTCATAATCCTTATCGAGAAACTCCAACAGCCATGATTCATCCCTCTTTCTCTGGTTTCTAATGAGAGAACCGAGATGTCAAGAAAATGTTGACTCTAACCTTTCTGGGGCTCAAAAGGAATTTTTAAATGCATCTTTAACATCCATGATCCATCCCTAGATTCTTACACCAGCTGATTCGTCTTTATTTTATTCAACTATGAATAAAGATTTAAGCAGTTGGGCTAGGTATCTCCTGATCCATTTCTGCTTCCTCCAAAGCATTCTTTACTTCCTCTTGAGCGTAGAAGACACTTCTATTTTATATAAAACACTGCATGTTGGGATGATGGTTGGAGTCCCAAGCATGGCTGAGATGGTGAAGAGAAGGAGAGATGATGCTTTGTAGAAGTGGAACGAGTGTGGGTGCAAACATGGAAGCTGCTCTAATAATGGAGATGATGCGGTGGAGATAATGAGGTTTTTGTTCTAGCGGCAGCGATTGAAGCTATGAAAATGGCTTGATGTTAACAACCAACGAGACATACCTAAAAAAAAAAAAAAAGCTGATTGTATTGAAGAAATTATCAGACTAGGTCCGAGTCAGTTCGAGTTTTTATTGAGTTGGTGTTCTTATTCAAGTCATATGAAACTCATCAAATCTGACGATTTTTTTTAATTGGATCAATATATATACTATTCATAGAATCTTTATTTTTTGTATTCAATATTAGGATAGTTTTCCTTAGTTTTTCAGCTCTGCCCATAAGAACATTTCTTCCATCTAGTGATAAGTGGATCAATAAGAATTTTAGGGCCCTAATAACATTTTATTTGTCTTATGATAAAAGGATCAATAGGGCTTTGTTTGGCCGCCTTAAATTTTTATAAAATACCTAGCAAGAGTGATTTTTCTTGTGAATGAACTTATCACTGGTACTCACTCCACTGAGGTGTTATTGAATAAGGAGCTCCACTTTTCTTAAAAACCAAACATAGACTACAAGATCAAATGGAGATCATTGTCAACTTTTATCCTTATATTTATATATTGTGATGGAGGAAGAAGCACCCTTGAGTCCATGCATCCTTACAAAATTCAGGTCTATTGTTTTGTCTTTTATTGGTTTCCTTTCTTTTGTGCCCTAGCTTGTCTAGAAGGCTATCATCAACTGCTAAAACATGAAATTGAGCCTCTAGCCAAATAGCCAAATAGCAAATAGAAAATAGCCAAATAGCAAGTTAAATTAGAAGTTCAAAACTGAGTTCTGACAAACATAAACAATATATCAAGCATTGTTATTGCCTTTCGTGGTGCCTAATTGCCTATAGTAACAATGAAAGGCATCTCTCTCTCTCTCTCTCTCTCTCTCTCTCTCTCCTCTTATAGAATCTCACTATTTCTCAATTATACATTAACTATCCTTAACAAAATGGAGAGCTAGCATTGGAGAAAAGAAGTTTCAGTTCACTGGTTCAGCCATTTAGGTTACACAAGAGAGAAAACCAATGATTATAGGGAAGAGCAGGACTCATGGCTAAGATTTAAGGTGAGAGATGATCAAGTTAGTAGAAGACATTGAAACAACCCTATTTTTAATGAAAGAAGATGTGAGAGGAAAGTACAGAGTTTGGATCAATTTCCATGGCAAAAAGAGTTGTATCATTACTTCACGTTGTTAACCTTTTTTTTATGGGATAGGATCTGTCACACCCCATTTCCAGTAGACCCAACTTACCATTAGGAATATCGATGGTGTGAGTAAGACACGTACCTGTCTTACAACCTACTAGGATCTCTGATAGTAGTACCTTAACATTTTCACAATCTCACATCACAAACCAACATAAGCAGTGGAATAAGCATATAGTAGCGGAATCATAAATAAAATGGAGAAACGTCTAATGATAATATAATAGCGATAACTGAGTTATTCTGTTACATTCATCCATAATGTATAATTTAATCTTAGAAACAATAGACAATCCACAGTTATACCCAAAAGTATCAAAATATGATGTACAATCTCACAATGTAGCTTAAGCATAGTGGTCACAAGCATAGTTCTGATTGTGCTCCTCCACTTGTGGCATCCACCAGTCGCTTACACCATACTCTGACCCAGAAGATACTGGGTCACCCGCCATTGGCACCACGTACCTACATCATCATCTAAAAAGGGGTGTATACGTGAGGTGAGCTTTCCAAGTCGCTCAGTGAGGGGTGGGGTCAATCACATCCAAACAAGACAATAGCAGCAATAATTTATGATGCACGATTACGGAAATTAAACGCATAGTCCATGATGCTCATGATGCAGTTCATTTATTTATTATCCACCTAACAATACAAACTAAGTCTGATAAATGCTACTATGACGCATTAGGCTGTATCCTTTGTCTCAAAACTGCCATCGACTACGCAAGGATACAAGCCCTAGTAGAGAATAGAAGCCTGCTGGTCGCCGTATGCGTCCATGGGTCACCCAACAAACCCCTGATAACCCCCTTTTGGCAGTCACGACATCGGTACATGATCGGCCACGCCAGATAGGTTCTCACCTCTGGCAATAATCGTATTATACCGTGGGTGTGGCATTCCAGAAAGGCACATCGAACATACCACAATGGATTATCCAACACCTCAACCCCTGTTGGAAAGGGTTCGTAGCATGGGGAGTGATACCTAACCACATATATGCTACTTGCCTTTATAGTGATACAGTTAGTATAAATTACACGATACCGGTAAGACCTCGGCCACAAAGTATAATCCATCTCCAAATACAGTCCCGGGTATACGATACTAGTGAGACCTTGGCCACAAAGTGAAACCCGAGACCGTTTACCTAATCTAGCATATATGTCATAGTTGAGTATAGACTGCGTGACATCAGTACCAATCATCGACCATGAAGCGCATCCATTTTCAAATGCAATCTAGGGGTACAAGATGCCAGCAAGACCTTGGCCACAAAGTGTAACCCGTAACTACAACTAACTCTAATGCATATAATCAATGCATGAATGCAACACACATACGGTAATCACGTCACTGGTACCACCTTAGCCACATTGGATTCTGTCTCACACACACAACGATCATGATACCGGTACCACCTTGGCCACATCGGAACCTGTCGTACATCTCCATACAGTTCATATCATGATCCTAAAATGACAAATGTAATATATCATCATCGTATTTGAGAAATTACAATTAAACATATAATTCTAATCATGCAAGAAATTTAATAATGGTAAACATTCAAAAAAATAAACACAGTCCATCCCTCACCTGTTTTACGATTGGGTGTGGTCGGGTTCAAGTACGACCACTGATCGATCAAATCAATTCTAGCTGAGGCATGTGTGCATCACTGTCCTAGACACAAAGGGAATTGTACATCAGTATGCATTGGGAACATCGGGAGGGACCCACACGGGTCCCCCCAAAGGGTATAGACACTGTTCCTAAGTGATAGTACTGTCACCAAAAACACTCATCGGAAATAGGGCATTTCCACTAGAAATATCAGTCCTGTTTCTAGTGGAGAAGTTAGAGAGCATATAAGGCTCACATTTCCATTGGAAATATGCCATCAGAAATAGACCCAGTGGATCTAGTGGGCTGTTTTTGGTGGTGGTTCAGGGCAGTCCACCCATTTTGGGGCTTTTCGGTTAGGGCCCGATTGCTGGGATTTGTTATATGGAGTTTGTAGGGGATGTTCCTAGCATCATTCTAAGCCAAGAAAATTCCAATTCCATCGACCCATTTAGGAGATACATCGATTGAACGATCAAAACCCTAGTTGATCTTTTGGCGATACATTTTATCGGAGCTCACCGGGCTTGGTTCGAGCTCAGTAACAACACCGGGAGGGTAGAACATGCATTCTACAATCTTAACATGATTTGTACACCAAGATTCCATCCATACATAGCTTTGTTTAGGTCAAAATGAAGAGAGAGAGAGAGAGTGGTATGGGAGGTTATACTTACCTTCGGCAATGATTTCGGCAACAAGGCGGCACAAGGCACCAAGATAGGCCTCCAACCTCCTTCTTCTTCCTCTTCTTCTTCTTCTTTCCTCTGATCTTTCTCTCCTCTCCTATGTTGAGCATAAGGGAAATGAGGAAATGAATCCTTGTTTCCCAACTTATAACTTAAGTGGACCTTAGGGTCTGTTGGGTTAGACCCCTTTTAGACCAATCGGGTTAAAATGAATTTCAGGCACGAGGACCAAACCATTTAGGTCTGTATAGTGCTCACATCACAAGGAAGGTGTGGAGGATGATTTAGGATCATCCAGAGCCATTTACAATGTGAGTGGTGGGAGCCACGGGCATCGGAACCCTGACAGTAGCCTGTCAACCCACCAGAAATAAGCATAGGATCCAGGCCCAGGTTGCTTCCGATGGCTTGTTTCAGGTGGTCAAGACAACTTGTTTCAGGTGGTCAAGACAACTTGTTTTCTTGACAGCTTGCTGTCCCATGGCTGGTCCCACACGGGTGGTTACCCTCGGACATGCTCAAGGCTATTCGATAATTTTTGATGTGTGTCGAAATTCAAGTGTTGGGAGTCGGGTCACTTACGGTATGGAATTGGAAGGTATGAATCTCCTCTAGTTAGATAGGCACACAATGCATAAACATGTGGGGTTATCTTTACCCCCTCGGCAATGCATAGCTACGAGCCAAAACCTGGTTGTACTATCGATCTTCGATCTGAGGCCTGTCACAATAGTTTAAATTAGATCGGATTAAGGCATGAGTGTAACATTCCCCCCACCTTACAAGAATTTCATCCTCAAAATTAAACATACCTGGCAAATAAAACAATCCAGGATACTACTTCAATATCTCATCTTCCCACTCCAAGGATGCTTCCTGTTCGTGGTGGTTCATCCATTTCACCTTGACAAAGGAAACGGTGTGGTTACAGAGAACATGCTCTTTTCAATCAACAATCTTCTCTGAAAACTCCACATAGGTAAAATCCTCATCCAAATCATGGGGTATGTAGGTCTAGATGTGAGTCGGGTCGGGAATGTACTTCCTCAAAATAGATACATGGAAGACATTATGTGTACCTTCCAACTCTAACGGTAAAGCTATTCGATAAGCTACCAGTCTGATCCTCTCCAGTACATCATACGGTCCCATAAACCTTGGACTAAGATTTCCCTTTTTGCCAAACCGAATCACCCTTTTAACTAGGGACCTTGTCTCCAACATCAAACTCTAGATTTTTTCTCCTAACATCTGTGTAGCTTTTCTGCTTGGACTGAGCTGCCTTGATCCTTTCTCTGATCACATTCACCTTCTCACTAGTAGCCTGTATCAAGTCTAAACCCAAAATATGCCACTCACCAACCTCATCCCAATAGAGTGGAGATCAACACTTCCTGCCATATTATGCCTCGAATGGGGACATTCCGATGGTGGCCTGATAACTGTTGTTGTAGGAGAACTCAATAAGGGAAATGTGCTCATCCCAACTATAACTCATATCTAAGGCACATGCTCGGAGTAGGTCCTCCAACATCTGAATAGTCCCCTCCGATTGACCATCGGTTTGAGGGTGAAAGGCAGTGCTGAAATCCAACTGTGTGCCCATAGCCTTCTGTACACATGTTCAGAACTTGGAAGTGAACCTGGGATCTCAATCAAAGATGATACTAGCTGGTACACCATGAAATCTGATGATGTTATCGACATACAACTTGGCCAACTTGTCCATAGAAAATGTGATCTTGATTGGGATAAAGTGAGCTGCCTTGATCAAGCAGTCCACAACTACCCAAATGGCATCCATACCCTTCTGTGTATGATGTAGGCTTATGACGAAGTCCATGGCAATATTCTTCCATTTCCACTCTAGAATAGGTAGGAACTATAATAACCCATGGGGTATCTGTCTCTCAGCCTTGACTTACTGGCATGTGAGGCATCTAGATACATGCGTGGCCACATCATTCTTTTTTCCTTTCCACCAGTAGGAGCCTTTGAGGTCCTTGTACATTTTAGTGTTTTCGGGGTGAATAGAGTATGGAGAACTATGTGCCTCTCTCAAAATTGTGTCTCTCAAATCACTATCATTGGGCACACAAAACCTCCCTTTGAACTTGAGAATTTCGCTTTGAGTTACAGAGAAATTTGGGTCCTTTTGGGTTCCTTCCATGCATTTTGCTATCAGTTTCTGTAACTCTACATCAGTAACCTGAGCTGCAGTGATCCTATCCACCAGACTAGGTTGTACCACCAATGCCGATGTGACAAGGTGACACCCTCTACTAATAATTCCAAGTCAAGTTTCCTGGCCTCCTCTAGGAGATACTCATTTGTGGTCAGTGATGCAAGAGTCAGTGACTGGGATTTTCGATCAAGTGCATAGGCTACCACATTGGCCTTTCCTAGGTGATAGTGGATAGTATAATCATAATCCTTCATTAGCTCTAACCAATGCCTCTGTCTCATGTTGAGCTCTTTTTGGGTGAAGAAGTACTTGAGGCTCTTATGGTCACTGAAGATCTCACTCTTCTCACCATACAGGTAGTGTCTCTAGATTTTAGTGCAAAAATCACAACTGCCAACTCCAAAAATCATGGGTGGGATAATTCTTCTCATAATTCTTCAATTGATGGGATGCATAAGCAACAGCTTTCCCGTGCTGCATCAATACATAATCCAATCCCAGTTTGGAAGCATCACTATACACAACCATACCACCTGTACCGATCAGAATAGTCAAAACTGGTGCTGATACCAACCTTTGCCTTAGCTCCTTGAAGCTCTTCTCACAAGCATCAGACCACTTAAATTTTACACCCTTTCGTGTGAGTCGGGTCATCGGAGTAGCAATATGAGAGAAGTTCTCAATAAACCTCTTGTAGTATCCGACCAATCCTAGAAAACTATATATGTCTGCTACACTCTTGGGAGTCTCCCATTCTAGAACTGCCTTCACCTTACCTGGGTCAACCTCTATACCCTTGTTTGAAACAATGTGGCCTAGGAATGCCACCTGTGACAGTCAAAACTCACACTTGTTGAATTTGGCATAGAGTTGCTTCACCCTCAACCGTTGTAGTACTAACCTCAAGTGAATGTCATGTTCCTCTGCACTCTTGGAGTAGACCAAAATGTCATCAATGAATACTATCACAAACTTATCTAGGACATCCTGGAATACCCTGTTCATTAAATCCATAAATGCAGTCGGCGCATTGGTCAACCCAAATGACATTACCAATAATTTATAATGTCCATACCTTGATCTGAAGGCTATCTTACTAACAACACTATTCTTGATCCTGAGCTAGTGGTAGCCTGATCTAAGGTCAATCTTGGAGAACACCTTGACACCCTACAACTGATTAAATAAATCATCTATCCTTGGCAAAGGATACCGGTTCTTGATGGTTAGCTTATTAAGCTCCTAGTAATCAATGCACAATCTCATACTTCCATCTTTCTTCTTGAGGAACAATATTGGTGCTCCCCATAGAGACACACTAGGTCTAATGAATCCCTTCATTAGAAGGTCTTAAAGTTCCACATGCAATTCCTTCAACTTTATGGGGGCCATGAGGTAAGGGGCCTTTGACACTGGTGCCTAGCCAGGGAGTAGATCTATAGCAAATTCTGTTTCTTAGTCCGATGGCAAACCTGTCAAGTCATCTGGGAATACATTGAAAAACTCCATCACCACATCTTGCTTGATCAATGGCCTAATCACTACCTTAGTATCCATCACAGATGCTAAGTAGCCTCGACATCCCTTGTTCAGTAGTTTCTTCATCTGGAGTGCAGATATGAGAATTTTTTTTGGGTTTCTTGATCTTATCCCCTCGGAACACACTCAGCATCATTATGAGGTCTGAAAATGATAGTTTTCTCTACACATAGCACACTGGCTCTGTATGTGGACAACCAGTCCATTCCTAAAATCACTTCAAAGTTGGTCATATCCAACTCAATCAAGTGAGCATTCAACTCGGTTCAAACTATGGTCACTGGACAAGGCTTATAAACAGTTCAAACCCATTACACTTCCTGTAGGGGTGCTCACAGCCAAACATTGAGTCAGTCCCTTGGGTGGAATGCTCATCTTCTTCACAAATGTTGGTGACAAGAAAAAATGTGAGGCTTCTGAGTCAAATAACACATGTGCAGGCAATAATGATATCAATAATGTACCTATCACTACATCGGGTGCAGTCTCAACATCTTTTGCAGTCATAGAAAACACTCTACCCTGTGGTCTTTCATAGCAAACACTCTACCCTGTGGTCTTTGGCCCTGTAGGGGCTACGCTGGTCTAGGGGATGAATATGTTTGCTGGGGCCTAGGTGGCATAGTGTAGGGTGCATCACCCGGCCTTCGATGGGGGCATGTCCTCACCATATGGCCCATCTGATCATAATGAAAGCATCTCGGGTTCAATCCTGAAGACTGAGATACAACACTAGATCAGGAGGACTGGGAAGTCTGAATAGCATCAGGCTTCCTGAATTACACTGAAGTTGGGTTGATATAGGGCACTCGAAAAGGTTTGCTGCCTCCCCTAGAATTAGTAGATCCCATTGGCCTCTTTCCCATTTCCTGCTGGGCTGTGAGGTTGTCTCTATGCCGATCTTCCATAGATTTGGCCACTTGGACCACCTTAGCATAGGTCTGTAGTTTCAACCCCACAATGGTTGACCCAATACCTAGCCTCAACCCTTTCTCAAACTTCTTTGCTTTAGCTCTATAACCTCTAAGATGCTCAGGAGCAAAATGGAATAACTACTCGAAGCATTGCTGATACTCGAGCACGGACTGGGAACCTTGAACTAATTGAGAAGTGGGGTTCGGGTTACTAGCCCTCAGAATAGGCTCGGTGGCACTCCACCAATCATCTGCTTCATTCTGTAACTAATAGCCTGCACACAAAATTTTCTGCTCATCAGTGCAGCCCATCAATCTAAAAACCTTCTCCATTGTACCAATCCATCTTGATGGATACAATGGGTCTTGGCCCACCTTTGAGAAGCATGGGGGCCTAAGCCGTTGAAACTTCTCCATCATTTTTGTCAAGTCTGTCCAGCCCTCTATATGGGCTTGGGCTTGATTCGGCATCGAGTCTTGCACTTGTCCATGTACTTGTGCCCCAACAAATGTTTGAAGAGTAGCCGTTCGAATGGGTATTAGAATGGGTGCTGGTGGAGTAGGAGGTGCGGGTGGTGTATTACAGGCTTCCATTGCCGCTTGGATCCTATCATCAATCCCGACCATAAATTGGTTTTCCTTTCTTCAACTCCCCGCATCATGTTATTCATGATGGATGCCACATCCTGGGCTGTAAGTACAGCAGGAGCCGGAGGTACATTGTGGGGTCTACCTCTATTCCGTGTAGTGGAAACGGGAGGCGACGGGCGTGATTGGGATCAGGATCAGGATCAGGTGTTTTGATGTGACATGACTCCTGTGGAGGAATCTGATTAGTGCACATGCATATACAAGGTTGCATGTAATTGGAACACATGCATACATAGTGGGTCCCACACGTATACAATAGTCAAAATTAGGGTTAGGACATACATAAGTGGGATCCACACATATTAGGATCCGATCGTGCACGTATCCCCAAGAGGCACACCATTAAAGTAACAAAAATAAAATTTTAGATATGAAAAATAAAATAAATTATTTTCCAAAATAGTCCACAGGAAACAGGGAGGCTTCTCACTAGAAATATTATTTAATCCACCAAAAATATCAGTGTTATTTCCAGTGGGCAAAATAGAGAGCAAAAATTAAAATTTTCACTTCACCAGAAACAGGCACCGGAAGCATGCCCAGTGTTTCCGGTGGCACCAAAACGGCTATAAATAGGCTCGATTTTGGGTTTCTTTGTACAAAACCCTATTTTCACTTACGAAAAAGGTTTGGAAACGGCCAAGGAGGATTTTGCTACTCATTCCCTACCTTCCTCTTGCTATTTCACGATCAATCATCATCGCATTCACACCAAAGGTATGTTCCTCCTCTCTGTAACCTAGTTTTGTGATTTTTTTCTCTGTGAGCTTTACATTCAGCCATTAAATCTAGATTTTCATACTAAATCCTTAGGAATCATATTGCAATGACGTCTGGACGTCGTGTACATACCCAACGTGTATTTGAACAAGAGAAGCAAGATGCCACTACTCAGTTCAACCCAATCTTGTTCTGCTCTGTGGCTGAGCGAGACCGTTGGGAACTCTTCGAGCACCGTAATGTGGACCAAGAGTCTATGTGAGGACCAATGACTTCCATGCATTCCATCTCTGTCAACGGTTTGACGAGGTTGGATGGTACCACATCTTAAAACCCAACAAGTACTACTACTCCACATTGGTCAGGTTGTTCTACTCCAACTTGCAATGCATGAATCGGGATACCAAAAAGATACGGATCACCTCCTATGTGAAGGGGGTGGAGATCTCCTTTGACATGGGGCAGTTGGCTAATATTCTGATGGTCAGCAATGACAGTGACCTAGTGTACTGCCTACCTCAGACTCCAGTATATGAATTCCAGAGTCTCGATACCTTTCAGGAGATAAACGACATGCTGTCTAAGGAGGCCAAAGGATGGAACCATTCAGTCAACTATTTTGCTACTCCAAAGGTCATCTACCGTGTGATTCATTGAATGTCCTCCTCACTTGCAGACACTATGATGAGGTATCCGCACTGCAAGCCTACGTGACCTACTGCGTGTACATGGGGGCGTAGATACGTCTTTCTTATCTCCTTATGTGGACTAAGGTACTTCGGTTCGAAGAAGTGGATCACCGAGCGGGAAGCCTGTGCTATGGAAGAATACTTACTGACATTTTTCGTCGCTTGGGGGTGGACTTGAAGGGAGAGGCATGCTTGGGTGAAGAGGTCAGAAACTTCAACCAAGATTCTCTGAGGAAGATGACTATAGATCTACGGGAGGTGACACCTATTCCAGGAGAGGGTCAATAGCCTATGGAGGTAGAGGGTGGCAGTGCCCGTAATGTCAGCGATGATGCCGGTGATGTTGGTGGAGGTGTTGGTGGTGCAAGAGGAAAAGCTGCTGGGGTTGGTGGAGCTCCACCACCTGATCCCTAGACTATGGGTTCTATAGCTGCTTCTACTTCTCGGGGCACTAGGGGTGTGAGGCCTTATGGTCTCAATGATGTTATGGCCCGCCTAGACACCACCACATCTCTGATGAGGAGTATAGATGGCCGCTTCAATAGTATAGACATGACCTATTGTCTTATGGACAATAGAGTGGCCTCCCTAGAGGCATAGATGCAGGCGATGGTCTTCCATCTTGGTATTCCAATGTCTCCTCCAGGAACACATGGTCTGAACTGGGCTCAGGGCCAAGGACAGAACCAGCAGCAGCAAGAGTAGTGGCATGTTTGTCACTGTAGTTTTTAGGATTTTTCTTTCCATATTTTATTTGAGTTTGATGTTTTAGGTTTAGTTGAACTTTTTACATTCTATCCGTTGCTTCAGTTGTTTAATTTCTTACACTTAGGCTAGTTTGGATTTCCTGCTTTTAATATTTTATTTTCTTATGAAAAGTGTAAGCTGTGTATCCAAGTTCTCTATTATAATGAAACGGCTTTAACGCCTATGCTTGTCTCCTAATTGTGCAATTTCTATTATTGTTGTCTTTAGATTTTTATTTAATCCTAACTTCCCCAAGTCATGGTTTGGCTGAGATTGTGAGTTAAGGTAGAGCATCGTGCTCTGATACCATAGCTGTCACACTCCATTTCCAGTAGACCCAACTTATCATTAGGAATATCGGTGGTGTGAGTAAGACACGTACCTATCTTACAACCTACCAGGATCTCTGATCGTAGTACCTTAACATTTTCACAATCTCACATCACAAACCAACATAAGTAGAGGAATCAAATATAGTAGTGGAATCATAAATAAAATGGAGAAATATCTAATGATAATATAATAGCGATAACCGAGTTATTCTGTTATATTCATCCATGATGTATAATATAATCTCAGAAATTATATACAATGCATAGTTATATCCAAAAGTATCAAAATATGATGTACAATCTCACGGCGCGGCGTAAGCACAATGCTCACAAGCACAGTCCTGATCGTGCTCCTCCACTTGTGGCTTCCACTAGTCGCTCACACCATACTCTGACCCAAAAGATACTGGGTCACCCACCATTGGTACCACGGTACCTGCATCATCATCTAAAAAAGGGTGTATACATGGGGTGAGCTTTCCAACTCGCTCAGTGAGGGGTGGGGTTAATCACATCCAAACAAGACAATAGCAATAACAATTTATGATGCATAATTGTGAAAATTAAACACATAGTCCATGATGCTCGTGATATAGTTCATTTATTTATTATCCACCTAACAATACAAACTAAGTCTAGTAAATGCTACTACGGTGCATTAGGTTGTATCCTTCATCTCGGAACCGCCATCGACTATGCAAGGATACAAACCCTAGCCGTGAATAAAAGCCTACCAGTCCCCGTATGCATCCATGGGTCACCCAGCAAACCCCTGATAACCCCCTCCTGGCAGTCATGACATCGGTATATCATCGGCCATAACAGGTAGGTTCTCACCTTCGGCAACAATCGCATCGTACCGCGGGTGTGGCATTCTAGAAAGGCACATCGAACATACCCCAATGGGTTATCTACCACCTCAACTCCTGTTGCAAGGGTTCATAGCATAAGGAGTGATACCTAACCACATATATGCTACATGCCTTCATAGTGATATAGTTAGTATGAATTACACGATACCAGCAAGACCTCAGCCACAATGTGTAATCCATCTCCAAATATAGTCTCGGGTGCACAATAGCAGTGAGACCTTGGCCACAAAGTGAAACCCAAGACCATTTACCTAATTTAGCATACATTTCACAGTTGAGTATGGATTATGCAACATCGGTACCAATCATCGGCCATGAAGCGCATCCATTTCCAAATGCAGTCCCGAGATACACGATACCAATGAGACCTTGGCCAAAAAGTGAACCCGTGACTACAACTAACTCTAATGCATATAATCAATGCATGAATGCAACATACTTACGACAATCATAGCACTGGTACCACCTCAGCCACATCGGATTCCATCTCACACACACAACCAAACACACGATGCTCACGGTACCAGTACCACCTCGGCCACACCGGATCCTATCATACATCTCCATACAGTTCATATCATAATCGTAAAATGATAAATATAATATATCATTATCGTATATGAGCAATTACAATTAAACATATAATTCTAATCATATGAGAAATTTAATAATGGTAAAAATTTTAAAAAATAAACACAGTCCATCCCTCGCCTGGTTTACGATCAGGTGTGTTTAGGTTTAAGTACGGCCACTGATCGATCAAATCAATTATGGCTTTGGGGCACATGCTCATCACTGTCCTAGACACAAAGGGAATCATAACCAGTTTGCATTAGGAACATCGGGAGGGACCCACACAGGTCATCCCCAAAGGGTACAGACACTGTTCCTAAGTGACAGTACTGTCACCGAAAACACAAATCGAAAATAGGGTATTTCCACCAAAAATTTCAGTCCTATTTTCGATGGAGAAGTCAGAGAGCATATAAGGCTCATATGCCGATCAAAAATATGCCACCAGAAACAGACCCAGTGGATCTGGTGGGTTGTTTCTAGTAGTAGTTCAGGGTAGTCCACCCATTTTGGGGCTTTTTGGCTAGGGCCCGATCATCGGGATTTTTTCTATGGAGTCTGTAGGGGATGTTCCTAGCATCATTCTAAGCCAAGAAAATTCAAATTCCACTAACCCGCTTAGGAGATATGTTAATCGGACGATCGAAACCCTAGTTGGTGTATTGGCAATACATGTTATCGGAGCTCATTGGGCTTGGTTTGAGCTCGGCAACAATCCCAGGAGGATAGAACACATATTTTATGACCTTAACATGATTTTTATACCAAGATTCCATCCATACCTAGCTTTTTCTAGGTCGAAATGAAGAGAGAGAGTGGTATAGGAGGATGTACTTACCTTTGACAATGATTCCGACAACAAGGCGATAGCCGGCACCAAGGTAGGCCTCCAACCTCCTTCTTCTTCCTCTTCTTCTTCTTTCCTCACCTCTTTCTCTCCTCTCCTACATTGAGCATAAGGGAAATGAGGAAATGAATCCTCATTTCCCAACTTATAACTTAAGTGGACCTTAGGGTCTATTTGGGTTGGACCCCTTTTGGACCAATCGGGTTAAAATGAATTTTGGGCACGAGGACCCAACCATTTAGGTCCGTAAATTGCTCACATCATGAGGAAGATGTGGAGGATGATTTGGGATCATCCGGGGCCATTAACGATGCGAGTGGAGGGAACCACGGTCATCGAAACCCCAATAATAGCCTTTCAACCCACTGAAAATAGGCATCGGATCCAGGCCCAGGCTGCTTTCAATGGCTTATTTCTAGTGGTCAAGATAGCTTGTTGTCCCATGGCTAGTCCTGCACGGGTAGTTGGCCTCGAACATGCTTAAGGCTATTTGATAATTTTTGATGTGTGTCAAAATTTAAGTGTGGGGAGTTGGGTCACTTACCATTTGGAATCGGAAGGGATGAATCCCCTCCAGTTAGATAGGCACGCAATGCACGAATATGTGGGGTCATCTCTACCCCCTTAGCAATACACAACTGCAAGCCAAAACCTAGTCGTACTTCCAATCTCTGATTCGAGGCCTATCACAACTATTCAAATTAGACTGGATTAGGGCACGTGTTGAATAGGATCTTATCTTAGGATTCGATCATTCATATTATTTTTAGTTGAAAGGAAGCCTAGATCTAGTAAGAACCTTCCTCTACTTTCCTTTTACTGCAAACAAATATTAGAAAAGAGACACAAAAGGCCCACAGATTGACATTAACTGATGAAAGCTTTAGAAGCACTCCCCTTCTTTTCAAAGAAAGTGGCAGAAAGACATGCTACAGAGGAGAAGGAGAAGAAGAAGAAGAAGAAGAAGAAAATTGCTTACCAGAATTATGTTGAGTCAACATCACTACGTGAGAGGAAGACGAAGGAGAAAGAGGATGCAAGCAGTCAAGCACAACCACACAATTCCAAAATTTTTAGTTGCTAAAATGTTGGACTTGGACTCTTGGTCTTGGAGAATGAAATATATTAATTCATTAATTATAGTGACAAACGACTGCAAGCCTGCAACTCCAAAGAGAAGGATATATATTATATAGTAGAGGTGACAAATAGGGTTTCAATTTTCAACCAATTATCGGGTTGATTGGTCGGTTATCAGGTGCCCATCGGGTTAACACGAATCGAACCAAAGCTGATAGCTTCTAATACCTCTGATCCGAAACCAATCCAGTAAGCCCTCGGTTCAGCTTGATCTGGATTTTTTTGATCGATTTTGGTCAGTCTTATCGGTTTAAGTTCACTTTTGACACCCCTACACACAACCTAGGGAAAACACCCATGGCATGACCAAGTGAGGACAGCAGGTAGTCAAGGTACAACACTGCCTTGACCATCAGAAACAAGCCCACCAAAAATTGCCTGGCTGGATCTGGTGGCATATTTTCGGTTGCGCTTTGGGCTGCTGGTTGGATTCTGATGTCAGTGGACCAAACCACCTGCATCATGAACAACTCCAAATAACCCCACACACTCTCCCACACCTCCCACATGACTTGTACACATTATGAGTCTAAGGAGGAATGTCCACGTCTCCCAAATTACAGACCAACCTACTTAGACCGGGCAAGGGCCAACCAAACAGACCCTAAGGAAATGACTTACTACAAAAGGAGGAGTGAGTTTATTTCTCACTCCTCACTTGTCCAAAATGTGGGATAGGGAAAGAAGAGGAGAGAAAGGAAGAAATGGAAGAAGAAGAAGAAGGGGAAGAGAGTTGGAGCTCACCTTAGTTGGCTTCACGATTTCTTGCTGGAATATTGTCGCAGGTAGGTACCATCTGCTCTTACCAGTTATTCTCTTCATTTTGACCTACCATGACCCCAGCACCTCTCGAAGCTCAGGGAATGTTTATTTCACTTCCTCGGTGTGGTTGTCGAGCTAAAACCAAGCCAGGTGAGCTCCGACAACACTTGTGACCAAATGCCTAGTTAGGGTTTCCACCATTCGATTGTCATATCTCCCAAATGGCTCGATGTAATCGGAACTTCTTTGGGTCAAAATGGAGGTAGGGAGATCCCATAAAAACTCCACAGAAAAAATTCTAGCAGTCGAGCCCGATTCAGAAAGCCCCCCAAACCTCATGGGCCCTTTCTATGTTCTCACCAGAAACAGCCACCGGAAACAACCTGGGCTGAATCCGGTGGCATATTTCTGGTGAAGCCCAATCTCTTATGAGCTCTCTACCAAGGTCACTAGAAATATTACTGATATTTTTGGTGGAATTTCCCATATTTTTGATGGAATTCTACCTTGTTTCCGATGGACGTCCCGGAACTGTCAAAGTTGACAGTACCTATGCCCTTTGGGTGTAACCCTTGTGGGACCTCTTCGATGTTTCTGGATGTAATGACATTCATCTACCCTTGTACATAGAACAATGACACGCATGTACAACGTCAATGAAAGTGAGTTGAACACCCCTTTGATACACTTGGAACTCGATTCAGTCAAACACAATCGAGGTGAGGGATGGTTGACTTCATTTTGTGGAATGTTATTCATTATAGGATTGTTCACATATGTTAGAAATTATCATTGCTTTTTTAATTATGAAATGATTATTGAATCTCATAACAAGTTACTTTATTTTGAATCATTATATATATGAAAATGAGAATTATGATGTGACGTCTATTGAGATGTGTGATGGGATCCGGTGTGGCTGAGGTGGTTTTGGTACTGTGATCTCCATGTGGATGTTGCATTCATGCATTGATTATGTGCATTAGATTAGATGTAGTCACAAATAACACTTTGTGGCCAATGGTAATTCTGATATCGTGCACTCCAAGATTACATTTGGAAATGGATACACTTCGTGGCTGATGGTAATTCCAGTGTCATGTAGTCCTTACTCAACTGTTTGTATGCTAGAATAGGTATATGTTAGTGGGTTACACTTTGGTGCCATTTGATAACACTATAGGAGAATGCTTCTGGTGTTCTTCTATTCTGTGGGAATGCAAATAGAACAGAAATACGTTTGGCATGTCTGGTTCATTTTTGTATTCCCGCGGAATAAACAAGTGAAAAAGAATGACTAAAGAGTAAATTACAAGAATACCAAAAAGTTACTTTGTCTATTCTTCTACTAACTTGAAAGAACAAAAACCCTACAAAACCTATTACCTTTATCCAATTACTCCCGATAAAAAATTCCCAAAACCCCAACTTCCCTTCCCTTGCTAGAATTCAAAAGGGCTCTCAAGCCCAAGATCATGATTCATCTTCTTCGATGGTTCTCCCACAATAGGTATCATCTCTCTCTCCTTCTCTCCCTCTAGTATGTGCAAAAAAAAAACAATGATGATTTACACCTAGTCCAAATCCTCTAAGATGATGGCTTTCGTCTTTGGCTTTGCCAATAGATCTATGTACTCTTGGAAGGGAGACTTGACGAATCGAGTTTCCCTAAAAAAATTAGGTGTAAAAAAACCATAGGTTTTCAAGAGGCAATCAAATGTGGCCTTAATGAAATTCCCCAAAGTATTGGTCGATCCATGAGACAAAGTGAAAACATCTTCGATCCCAACAAACTATAGTACCTTCTTCGGAACCCTAGCAGCAACGATCCCAACACCACGACGCGTAGGCACTGTTTGAATTTTAAAAGTAACCGCAAGCGTACAAATCAGTGTAGCTAACGAGTCAAACATAAGGAGAGTAGCTACTTTATTTTTAGCTTCTTTTAGTAAGGCGAAAGTGTAAGGATTGATTATGGTGATCTACTTCTAACTACCATCCTAATACAAATTCATCTAAAAGCATCATAACCAATACATCTATGAAAATTAGAATTGAAATTGCAATAAAAATTGAATGACCTAACCATTCACATATAATCCTAGCCATTCGTCATCTAGGGATTTAAATACTCAAACCACGCAATTAAAAAACAAATAATTGAAAGTAAAAGTGTTGAAAAGTTAAAAAAAAAGTGCAAATAAAGGGGACAAAGCCAGAGAGAGGCACACAAGTAGGTATCTCTACTTAGCCTGAGGGATGCACCATAAATAATATGAGCTTCCCTACTTGACCAGAGAGTGCTCTTACAAGGGCTGCTTTACTTAGCTTTATGGGAAGGGAGGCAAAGTAAATGACTGAAAGTAAATAACTGAAAGTAAAGGCAATAAAATGATGGTTCCATAGCTAGAAAGGGGCAAAGCTAACACATGCATCTAGCCAAGGACCTTGGGGTAAAGGGAAAGTATCAAAGTAAAAACTGAAATTTAAATCCTAAATTAAGAATGAATGGGTAGCAAGAAGAGGAAATGAGAGGGGGGTGAGAAGACTTATGTAGAACCCTACTTACCTGAACTTCAATACTTGAATCCTTGAATTAAAATAACTTGATTGAGATTTGAAATACTACCAGCCCTAAAAATCAGATTTGAACTAAATTAAATCTGAAATTTCTAGGACTAGGGAAGACAAATCTAGAAGATAAAAACTGAACTTGAAAGAGATGCTCCATAGCTTGTTCTTGTCACCTAGAACTAAGCCTTGAACTAGAAATTAAAATTATTACACCTTTGAATAACTTGAACAATAAAATAAAAGTCTTGTATTAATCAAAATAAAAGACTTGCATCAATAAAAAAAAATATTACAAAAGTGCTTGCATAAAAAACTAAGACAAAGAACTGAAGAGAAAAAAGAGATCACAACTAAAAACCTAGAAGAAGAGAGGAAGACAGGAAGAGAGGAAGAGAGATGCCTCCCTTTCTTACATGATTCTTATTTATAGGGAAGTGGAGAAAAAAACCAACGAAATGGGTTTCTAAAAGGCAAGATTTTTTTTGAGATTGGGGTGCTGATGTGGAGGGGAGAGAAGAGGAAAATCGTGCAAGATGGGAGACCCAACGATTTTCTCTCTTTTTTTTCTCTTATTTCCTATTTTTCCTCTCTTTTCTCTTTGTTTCAAACTTGTGCACAACCCTTGGACAATTTCCTCTACTTGCTTGAAGATTTGGACATCTTTGTTGATGATGTGGAGGAGAGAGACACGATTTGGACAAGATTTATTTCTCTTTTTTTCTTTCCTTTTTGTCCCTCTTCTTGCTTAAGAAACCCCCACTTGGCCGAATTTCTCTTGCTTTGGCCAATCTTCTAATTTAATGGGAAATATCCTCCATGCCCTTGGTCTTCAAGTGGTTAAAAAATAGGAGAGCAAAAAAAAAAAACAGCCAAGAGGTTCGAACTTGAGACCTACGCTAAGTAGTTATTGTTACAAAAAAAAAAAAAGAATCTTCAATTACTCAAGGGGGGTCCATCTATCCTTATTGGCATTTGGAATATTCTTTTGTACCCCAGGGACAACTGCAAAAGGGTTGGTCTACATCTCGGTTCAGTTCTGGTCTATTATTCTTTTTTTAGTCCGAAAAGAATAATTGCGTGTATAGGTGCCAAAACGAATGCGTACTTTTAATGCAACAATCCATCTTGCATAGAATTTCATCCTCTTCATAGCCCAGAAAAGAAACTGGACCTCTTTAAGTGTAAAATTGGAGATATGGCACCCGATAAACCTTAAGGCCTTTAAAATTCAAAATCTGCAAAAAGAGAGTAAAACCCAAGGTAGCTCCATTCGAAGTATGTAAAAATGCATGGTTTTATATCCTAGATTTCACACATAAATGTGCTCATTAGAATTCCCCCACACTTAGACTTTGCTAGTCCTCGAGCAAAATAAAAAGAAAAAGAATAAAAACAAAAAACCTAACTCATGTTCTTAGGAATCACAATTGCACTTAGCATGTGCAACAAGCCTTTAAACCACTAGGTCACCCCTAGAGGACTAGTTGTGTCTCGTGGGTGTTAGCAGTGAATATACACCCAAAATTCAGAAAAACAAATCTCAACTTTGGCTAAAGGTAATGGCCATACTGATCCGGAGCAAAGATAATTTCTCATACACTTGTTCTAGGGACCCCCACACTTGAATTTTTATTACCCCATATTGATTTCAGGCACAAGCATATTTCTTTAATGTGGAACTCACATTGTCTCTTCCAAAACATCCTTATCTTAAGGAAAGACCACTTGTGAAGTAATAGGGAACCAAGGACTAAGGCGTTGAGTATTTTTGACCAAACATGTTACAAGGCATTGATGGCATTTACACATACTTTCTTATTGTGTGGTTTTTTTTTTCTATAATAAACTCTATCCTACTCCCCTACTGTTGGCCTGAATGATATGGTGAAGAAAACACCAGACACCCAAGTTACTATGTAGCTTCGCCTTTTGTATATGCCCACATACAGTGATACTAGAGTTCTTTTAGAAGTTTCTCCCTAGGAATTTCGATCAAGACACCACGTTTCCTGAGGCGCAATGCCTTGTCTAGTTCTAAGGAAATCAACTCTTACTTTTATTTATATCACTTTCCATACTTTATTTAAAATTGTGTATTTGTCAACACATGCCAAATTAAAAAGTTCTCAATTCCAAATCAAGAGTACTAAGAACCCACAGACTTACATATGGTCCAACACCGTAAACCAAGGGTTTCTTATTTTTCAAAAGAGAGTCCCATCTCAAGACACAGGCTTGTTTCTTTTTTCTCAACAAGATTTTTATGTGTTCAAGATGGGTACCTTAACAAAAAATTCTTACATTTATACGTCAAACAACTAAATGGTATGATCATTAACCAAAATCCAAAGTAGGATTTCATCCTTAGCAAACTTAAAAACAAAAGAAAAACAAATAAAGGAAAAAAAAATGATTTTCCTCCCCCGCACTTAAGTAATGTAATGTCCTCAATGCATGGAAATAATTAAAAGCAAAGACAATGCAAGGGGGTCATACTTGGGTAAAAGTTAGTCATTTGTGTAAAGAGGTTTATGGATATCGATGACCTCTTTATTAGCAGCAGTAGGAAGCTCAAAGAATGGTTTTAGATGTTGACCATTGACCTTGAAAATTGCACCTGTGCTAGGGTTCAAAACCTCAACAGCACCATGAGAAGAAGTAGTCTACACAATATAAGGACCATCCCAATGGGATCTCAATTTGCCTAAAAAAGTATGCAACCTAGAGTTGTAAAGCAAAACTTTATCACCAGGAGTGAAAGACTTCCTAAGGATTTGTCCATCATGAAAACACTTGGTTTTTGCCTTATAAATCCTATAATTGTCATAGGCATCATTCCTAATCTCCTCCAACTCTGCTAGTTGGAGTCCTCTATGAGTACCAACAGTAGACAAATCAAATTCAGCTATTTGATAGCCCAAAATGCCTTATGTTGACATGCCTTCCCATACACCAGATGGTAGGGAGATTGACCCAAATCAGTCTTATAAGCAGTCCTATGTACTCACAAGGCATCCACCAATCAATTAGACTAATCCTTGCGATTAGGGTTGACAGTCTTTTCCAAAATTTGCTTAATCTGCCTATTGGATGCCTCAACCTGACCACTAGTTTGAGGATGATAGGGTATAGCCAACTTATGGGTGATCCCATATTTCTTCGTCAAGGTCTTGAAAGGCCTATTGAAAAAGTGTGCACCCCTATCATTAATAATAGCACGTGGTGTACCAAAGTAGGAGAAAATGTGCTCTTTCAGACACTTGATCACCACTTTGTGGTCATTAGATTTATAGAAAATAGCTTCAATCCATTTAGAAACATAATCTACAGCGAATAAGATGTATAAATTCCCAAAAGAATTAGGGAATGGTCCCATGAAATCAATACCCCACAGAAAAAATCTCAACAACTAGAATTGGGTTGAGGGGCATCATATTTCTCTTGGTCACATGTCCTGAAGATTGACAGGCTTTACAGGACTTACAATACACAAAAGCATCCTTGAAGAGACTAGGCCAATAGAATTCACACTGTAAAACTTTGGGCGTAGTCTTCTTCGCACTAAAATGGCCTCCACACATAAAAAATCTCAACAACTAGAATTGGGTTGAGGGGCATCATATTTCTCTTGGTCACACATCCTAAAGTTTGATAAGCTTTACAAGACTTGCAATACATAAAAGCATCCTTGAAGAGACTAGGCCAATAGAATCCACACTGTAAAACTTTAGCCAATCTTCTTCGCACTAAAATGGCCTACATATGCCTAATCATGACAAAAAGAGAGAATGGAATGCTGCTCATGATTAGGAACACATCGTCGGATAATCTGACCCGGACATATCTTAAACAAATAAGGATCATCCCAAAAAAAGTACTTAACATGGGAATGAAACCTATGCTTATCTTAGGTGGACCCATGATCCGGAGTCATACCCGAGACTAAGAAGTTGACAATGTTAGCAAACCATGGTTCACTGGATACTGGAAGTAACTGTTCATTAGGAAAATTCTCGTTGACTGAAGAATCGACAGCCAAGGAATAAGTTGAGACAAATAGTCTGCAACTAGGTTTTCACTTCCTTTCTTATCCTTAATTTTCAAATCAAACTCTTGCAAAAGTAAAACCCACCTAATGAGATGGGCTTTGGCATCCTTCTTCTGAACAAGGTATCTAAGAGCAGAATCATCAGTATACACCACCACATGTGATCCAACTAAGTAAGACCAAAATGTTTCTAATGCAAACACCACAGCTCAAAATTCTTTTTCAGTGGTGGTTAGTTGAGTTGTGCATCATTTAGGGTCCTACTAGCATAGTAAATAACAGTGGGCAGCTTATTAATCCTTTGTCCCAAAATTGCTTCTATGGCAAAATCAAAGGCATCACACATTAGTTCAAAAAGTTCAGTCCAAATAGCTGGTTAAACAATGGGTCCATTGGTTAAATCCTTCTTAAGTTGCTCAAAGGATTCTAGGCATTCTGTAGAAAACTCAAAAGTTTGATCTTTAGCAAGTAGTGAGGTGAGGCCAGACTAACTGACTAAAGTTCTTAAGAAACCTTCTGTAGAAGCCAACATGACCAAGAAAAGACCAAACATCCTTAACAGATTGAGGAGGTGGTAAATTAACAATTAAATCCACTTTGGCTTTATCTACCTTAATTCCATCATTGGATATTACATTGCCTAAAATAATACCAGATTTAACCATAAAATGGTATTTCCCCAATTCAAAACCAAATTCTTAGATATGAACCTTTTCAAAACTAGGGAAAGATGGTGAAGACACTCAAAGTAGGAATTCCCATGAATAAAAAAGTCATCCATAAATACTTCTAAGAATTTTTCAACAATGTCAAAAAAAATTCTCATCATGTATTGTTAAAACGTAGCAGGGCTATTGCAAAGCCCAAGGGGCATACGCCTGTAAGCAAATGTTCCATACAGGCATACAAAAGTGGTCTTATGTTGATCTTTTATAGCAATTGAGATCTAGTTATAGTCAGAATATCAATCAAGAAAACAATAATATTCATGTCCAGCTAACCTCTCTAACATCTGGTCAATAAATGGCAATGGGAAGTGGTCCTTCTCGGTTGCCGTATTAAGTTTCTTGTAGTCTATATACACTCTCCACCCTGATTGGACATGAGTTGGAATCAGTTTGTTATTGGCATTGGGAACTATAGTAACACCAGACTTCTTCGGCACTACATGAACTGGGCTTATGGCCTATCAGAAATAGAATAAATTATTCCATCATCCAAGCACTTTAGGATCTCTTTCTTAATGGCTTCCATCATCACTGGGTTAGCTCTTCTTTGGGGTTCCGTGGATGGTTTGGAATCCTCTATAAGATGTTTATGATATTGCACAATAGAAGGGCTTATACCCTTGATATCAACTATGGTCCAACCTAGGGCTTCCTTATTGTCTTTTAACACTTTGAGTAATTCCTTTTCCTGGCTAAAAGTCAAATCTGAAGAAATTATTACTAGAAGAGTCTGGTCAGGTCCTAGGAAAGCATATCTCAAATCAGATGGAAACTCTTTAAGATCTAACTTAGGGGGCTCAACTATAGAAGGTTTAAGAATGAAATTGGAAATGGGTCCTAAGGGCTCCATAGGTCTATGAAGACTCAGGACTTCAGAAAAAAAATTTCACTATCATCATCCAACTCATCCATACACTCCTGGAATTCTGAATCAAAATCAATATCAAAGTTGGTAATTAAATCATCAAAAAAATTCAGAAAATCCTCAAGTATATTGATCTCTTCTTCCATATGTGGTTGCTTGCTTATCCTAAACATATTAAATTCAACAGGTTGGTTGCCAAAAGATAATCTTAGGAAACCATTTCAAAAATTGATTAATGCATTACTGGGTAGCCAGGAATGATCTTCCTAGGATTATGGGGATCTTGTCTTTGGTTGAGAAGGGCTAGGTATCTAACACAATGAAATCAATAGGAAAAATATATTCCCCCACCTTAAGTAAGACATCCTCAATCATCCCTTTAGGAATCTTAATAGACCTATCTACCAACTGAAAAGTAGTTCCAGTGGCCTTCGATTCTCCCAATCCTAGTTGTTTATACACATGGTAAGGCAAAAGATTCACACTTGCACTAAGGTCAAGTAAGCCATGCTCAAGGTAGGTGTTGCCTATTACATAAGCTATGGGAGGGCTCCCTAGATCCTTATACTTGGTGGCTATAGGTTGAGTAATTATGGAACTAATGTTACTTACCAAGAATGCCTTTTTGGGCACACTAGTGATACATTTGTGAGTAGACAAATCTTTAAGGACCTTTGCATAGGCGGGGATCTGGGATATGGCATCCAAAAGAGGGATGTTCACTTCTACCTTTTTTAAGACTACTAAAATTTTATCTATAGCAGTAGCCTTCTTTTTATTTACCAAGCGATTAGGAAAGGGGACAGGAGGAACATAAGGACTATTTGGGATTTGCCTTTTTTCAGAAGAATCATTTTTGGTTTCCTCAACCAAATCATCTTTAGCTTCAGAAGAATCTTTAGGATCATCAGACGAACCTGGAACAAGAGGCACACTTTGTAGACACTCAGTTTTGTCATCCTCCTCCGGCTATGATGAAATGTGGATCTTGGACTCAACTTTTGGCTTCCGATCAATAGAGATGATGATGAAAATACTCCCCTACCTGAAACTCTGGAAACCCCCGCACGGGAGAGAAGAGGGTCTAATTTGATTTTCTATATGAAGGAATCTGGTCAAGATGACCATACAGATGGATAGTGCTTGGAAATACAATTCTGACGATATATGGCACCTCAAAATCGGATAGTCGAATCTCTCGCGATCATCCCCAAAAAATTACATTCTCATACATATGCCATGCACACTAGCAAGCCTGTGGGAAACCATAAAAATCCCCTACCTACCCAAATACCCTAAAATTCTTCCCTTACCTACCCAAATACCCTGAAATTCATCTCCTACCTACCCAGATGACCCAGAAACATTCCCCTACCTGGAAACCCTAAAAGCCCCATGTGGGAGAGAAGAGAGTCCAATTTTGACTTTCTTTATATGAAGGAATGTGGTCAACATGACCATACGGATGGATAGTGCTCAGTTTACAATTCTGATGATATATGATACCTCAAAATCAGACTGTCAGATCTCCCATGATCGTCACTAGAAAAATCCATGATCGCACGTGCTGCGTGAGCTGGCCAACAGGCTAGCCCCCATGCATGCTACACGCTGGCTATTGCCTAGCGTGTGCCTGCAGCCCATGGCTACTGCCTATACTTGCTACCCAGCCCGTGCCCCCTCTGGCCATGACCTGCACCCCCTCTGGCCATGACCTACACCCCCTTTGGCCATTACCCATGCCCCCTCTAGCTATGACCTATGCCCCCTCTGGCCATAACTGGTGCCTATGCATGTTGCTGCCCGTGCCTATGCCTACTACTACCAGCCCATGGCTGTTGCCCATGCTTGCTGCCCATGACTGCTGCCCCAATCAACCTTGTGTGCCGCACACCCATGCCATAGTGCTGCACACCCATGCCACTCTTGTATACCCATGCCACTGCCCCGAGTGCCATGCGCCGCACACCCATGACATTTCCTGCACACTTTGTGCACATTGCCTACCCTCCCATACTCACCATGCCCTGTGCACTTCAGCCTAATCTTGGGCACCGCCATCAATGGCTGGGATTGCTTTTCTATTGGCCCAGTAGGTGAAGAGATTTCCTCTTCACCTTCTTGAGACTAAAATCATACTTTTTGGCTAAGAATTCTCTCTCCCAAAAAACCCCCTTTTACCCATTGGATAGAAGCCCACTTCACCCCTTTTAATCCAAGAACCCCTTTTACCCATTGGATAAAAGCCCGTTTCACCCATTTTAGTTTAAGAACCCTCTTTTTTTCATTAGGTAAAAATTCTCCTTCTTTCCCATTGGTCCGAAAAACCTATAAATACCCCCTCCTTTGGATTTTACACACCAAACAAATCCACCTCACTCTATAGTAATGAAACCCTCTTCTCCTCCCCTCCCCCACTTGATTTTCTTCGGGTCTTCGGAGCGATCTTTGTTAAGATCCGAAATCTTGTTCGGATCTTCAAAGTGTTCTTCGGGACTTTGAAGATCTTCAATCCAAGTTCTTAGTCCAATCCAGTTTTTGCCAAAAATAATATGTTCTTAGCCTCCCCCTTTGAGTGTTCTTGAGCTTTACCAGAAATAGAAATCCCTCCCCCCTTAAGGTTCTTTGGGTCTATGAAGAGATCTTTGTCAAAATCCAAAGCTTTGTTTGAATCTTCAAAGTGTTCTTTGGGGCTTTGGGGATCTTCAATCCATTTTTAGGTCAATCTGTTTCTTTCCAAAAATAGCATTTCCTAGCAGAAGCCTATCTGAGTGCCCCTGGAATCTTTCTAGAAATAGCTATTCCCAGCGGAAGCTCTACCAAAGTGCCACCTCAGCCTAGCCCTCCCCTAGCCTATCCCTAGTGGAAGCTCTATCGGAGTGCCACCTCACCCTAGCCCTCCCATAGCCCATCCTCAGTGGAAGCTCTACCGGAATGCCACCTCATCCTAAGCCCAGAAATAGCCTTCCTTATCCAAAGCTCCGAATCCAAACCTGGAAAAAGCCTTCCCTAGCTGAAGCTCTATCCGAACCCAAAAGTAACTGTTCCTAGCCAAAACTCTATCCACATACCATCACAGCTAACATCTCTTAAGAAAGGAAGTTGGAGGTCAAGACTATCTTCCCCTGAGCCAGGAGAATCTAAAAGACAGTCCGAGCCGGTGCTAATCAGGGGCCCAGCCCTCTTGACCTGAAATAGGGGTCAAACTCAGGTATAATTTCCTATCCAAATTAGTATAATGTAAACTTATATTAACCTTGTTTTAGTGTCTATAATCATTTAAATTCAATCAATGTACATATGCGTGATAACCTAGCCATGCATACGAAATAGGAATAATTATGGAAAATGTTCGTTCTTAAGCATCTAATAGGAAGACTGGTTGAACCAAGCAGATTGGGTGCCTAACACCTTTTCAATTCTGTAACCTGACACTTACCCTAACCCTCTGGACCAGACCAACTTTCGGGCCCTTTTCTCAGGAATTGGGCCCATCCCAGGGTCCTAGGCCCATAACCTTAGGTGGTGACTCCAAACCCCCACTTGTATGACCCCGATCCCCGTATTGGACCATCATCAAACTCCTATCTCGAATGATGAATTTCACACTCTTGAGAAATAGGCCTCCACATATCACTGAGCGGCGATATGGTAGTGTGGGGCCCACAGGGTAAGCACACATGACACCCCCTCCCTCATATGAAAGAGATGAAAGAGAGGAGAAAGGAAGGAATTGACAATGCATGAGCCCATTTCTGGCTGCTACCCTCACATTGGCGACTCCACTGGAGACATATGTCAAGCTTCCGATACTAGGTGCCACCTTTAAATGCAAGGACATTTTCCACCACATTTGTTTGAAAACGTGTTTGGCTAACCCTATGTTTGTAATTGTGTTTGCTAATCACATTATGCATCGTGCTTGAAGTGAAATCATTTGGCGAGGGACTCCCTGTCATGCCAGCACCCTCGGGGTGGTTAGCCAATGTCATAGAGAGTACTCTGAGAGCAAATGATACCCGCTTCTTGTACAAGGGTGTGGGGTATTATTAAATGGCAAGGATGTTCGTAATTGTGCCAGCACCCTCAGGGAGGTTCGTGCACTTTATGACATTCTGAGATCAGATAAGGGTATTCCTGCATTCCACTTTTACACACAATCACTCACGATTCCACCACCACGTGGCCAGTTGTTTGACCTCATGTGTAATCACGAGTAATGGGCAAGGAAGTCACCCCTTTGATCTCATACCTATAGGTATATCAAAAGGGTCACGTACCTTGTGTATATAGATCCCGTTAAGGAAGCCTTGTCAGTCCTATTGCAGCCATTGCATACTCAGTATCATATAAAAAATAGATGAAGAAGCTAGGAGCGCCACAAGCTAGCTGTAGAACTTGTTTGCGGTCTTTAAAAGGAATGTTCCTTCCTTATATTCCCATCATAAAGAATTGCTTTCCTGAGTGGGTTTCGGATAGAAGATGTCCCTCCTCCTTAAGAAAAATGTCCAAATACGTCACTTAGGGGCAATCCCGTTAAAGTCACGTAAAGTCTCGAGAAGTCCTAAGAAAATCAGGTGGAAGGACACCTAGTGGGAAAAAGAGCAAGGAAAGCATGACTTTATTACATGGAATGTCTTATGGGAATATTCTTGACAAGCTATTTGTATGAATCTCCCGCTTATGACATTGGGTGGACCAAGGGCATTAAACCCTATCCACCGCTATCATTAAGCGGACTAACTTTGGATGGATCATTGGTTGTTAATCTAGTGAATGTGTGAACAAGGGGTTGGGAATTCAAGAATCCTAAAATAAGCCACTTTTGGTTTAGGCACAATTCTACACCTCAAGTATTCTCTATGGTCCCTTTGGATGCGTTAGGGTAATCGGTTGACTTGCTTAAGTCCAGTGTCACCTCCGTCATCTCTTCGAGATTGTCTACTACCAAGTGATTAAAGCCCAGTTAGTATGGACCCACATGACTTTGAAACACCCAAACAGGTCAGGGTCCCTCCCGTGGAGATCTTGCAGACAGAAATAGCTAAAGTCAAGATAGGGATAGCTCAGATATTACATGCACTTCAGAACCCTCCCAAAGCTGATCCCAGGACTGAGTCAGTACTGGCTACGGGTAGATGTGAAATAGAATGGAGCTACAAGTTGTCATGGGAACTCTTCTCGAGTTGACTCAGGAGAATCGGAGTAAGTCAGACCAACCGATCAAAGAGGATCTTCACCTACCCATTCGAATGGTCAATGAGGGGCCTGTTCTAGGGTCCCTCCTCCTAGGGTAGTGATCAAAGATGAGGAAGAGGAATTTACAACACACGTCCGAATGGAACCTCTAGAAATGGATAGAGAAAGAAAACTCAGAGAGCAATTAGAAAAGTTAGAGAGTATGATTCGAGTCGAAAAAAGCTCAAAAAGTCAAACAATAGTTTCGTATGAAATAAGTTTCTTTTCTGGGGCAAGGATTTCCTAGAAATTTAAGTGGCAGACAGACAGGTTTGATGGGTCAAGAGACCCCAATCTCAAAGTCTTCCTTAGCATCACCTAGTTGTGGCAGCTTGCGGACAACCAAATGGGACAAGCCTTCATGTTAACCCTATCGGGACCAACACTAAGGTGGCTCACATAGTTGGAGTCATCCTAAACTCATAATTGGACAACAGTGGTGAAAGCCTTCACCAAGTAGTACTCATATAATACTGAGGTGGATGTGAAACATTGGGAGCTTGAGATGTTGAGACAGTAGCCTAGAGAAGGATTCACCACCTTCTTGATGAGGTTTAGAGATAAGGCTACCAAGATGGCAGATCGGCCTTCAGAAGTAGAGAAAGTGTAGATGTTGATAGAGAACTTGTCAAAACCCTATTATAATGTCCTATACTATCAACATTTATAGACTTTTGATGCCCTAATAGCCACCGGCACACGTGTGGAAAATAGAATCCTAAGGGAAGCTCAGTATCAAGGATCCTCCCAAGATGCAGGGAAGAACACCAGAGTCGGACGTGGAAAGGGTCTAGAAACTAATATGGTGAGTGCAGTTCAGCAGTCAGTCTCACTAGCCACTTCTTCATAGCCACTCATAATACAAGCAGATGCACCCTCCCAGAAGGCCCCTCGTCCAAGAAGATAGTTTTCTGATTTAGGAATGCCTGTGACGGAAGTGTATAAGAAGTTAAAGAAATAAGGATTGCTAGGGATAGTGACTCCAAGAGTGATCAAGAACCCTCCTCCAGCTTGGTATAGGGATCATGAATATTATGCTTACCATACTCAGAAAGGGCACACCACTGAACGATGCATAGGTTTACTACATGCAATTCAGGACTTGGTAAACAACGGAACCATTGAGGTCAAGGTGAAGCAACCTCCCAATGTCAACACCAATCCACTCCACAATCATATGAACAATCTAGTTGAAGAATCCATAGAGAGTGACCCCACTCAACTTATTATACCTAGATCTCGGAAGAATAACATGAATGCCTGCGCTTATAGGAAAATCATGAGGAGCCCTAAAAGAAGAGAATCATTAGAAGAAGAGTCAGAAGATCGAATTCCTGTCATTCATCCTTCCTCATTAACAGAAGAATCCATCGCACCATACTACCAACCTCCACCATACCTCCCACCTTCACCATATTATCAGCCTCCACCAGACCATCAACCTTTCCCCCACCATCAAGGAGAAGGAATCTCCTCATCCTATCACCCCCAATCTTCATATCCTACCTCTCACATTACATCATCTTTATACTATCTCGCTTCTTATCCCTCATCCCCCTCATACCAATCCCATTCTTAAGGTTCAGTATATAACCCAAAAGAAGGATGGACGGATATGTACAATTGGAAGGATATGCTTGCACTACTAGATTCCCCAAAGATGACCTCATCAATAGGATCAGTGAATGCTTTAGGAGAAGACTAGGAGAGTGATCCCTCTTCTCTAATTCAGCCTGCTATATCTTCAGAGGACAATCTAGAGGTAATTAAAGAGTTTACAGTTGATCTTGCCAGAGCACTAACCACATTGGCCATAGGGGAACAGGTCAAGGAACATATCTCCCTAATCCACATAGGGAGTGACACAGAGGATGATGAATTAAGACTAGTCCAACTTCGGGCCAGTGATGTCAAGACTAACCTTATAGAAATCTTTCGGTCCATACACTTTGAATACTACAAGCGTTTAGATGCTGGAGAATTCAATGGTCCAGAGGAATCTAATAAAGAACCAAGTGAGGGGGAAATCAGCGAAGAAGAGGATGATGATGATGACGATGAGGACGAAAATGAAGATGAAAAGGATGGAGATGACTGATTCTTAAGAGGATGATCGGTATCTAGACTAGGATGACTACTAAGGGCCTTGGTACAATGATAATGATGATGAGTCAGAATATTACTCACCAGACCACCAGACATGTTTCTCAGTCTATACTATCAGTCGTGATGACCTAATAGTTGATCCGACAAGGGGCATTCAGTCTTCCCTCTACGTGGGAGGAGATGATTCTACGTCAGATTCAGAAAATGATGAAGAATCTAGAGAGCCGATGCAAGTCTATATGGATGAACATAACTCCGTATTAGAAATGGAAGAAAAGTTGTGTGAAATATACTCCAACACATTGAGGATGTAGGAAAGAGTGGAAGAAATTGACAACATGTTGGGTGAAGTAACTATCAGTGATCGTTACTACCACGAGCAGTTGGATGATCTGGAGGAAAGAGGGCTAGACGACACATTCACAAAGGAAGTAGACATTGCATTCCAACAGTTTTCTAATGTAGTTAAAAAGTTGTGAGCCAGGGCTATGGATATTTGTGGAGGACCTCAACTTCCTACCCCAAGTAGGGAGGGGGAATTAGAAGAAGAGGATGATCCCATGGTAGGGATAATCACCATAACAAATAGTGATGATGAAGACTATTATACCACAGAGATTATTATGAAGAAGCCTGTCAATGTGATGGAAACTAGAAGTGAAAAAGACTACAAGGGCAAGGCTTTAGCAGTACAACAGTTAAGGACTAATGAGGCCAAAACTAGCAGCATGAAGAAAGAGTCAAAGAACCCAGTCTTGGCTCAACTCAAGAAGTCCCAAGAGAATATCTCAATTTGGGGATTGTTGATGGCATTCCCCACACACCATGAAGCAATCTTGAAGTCTCTCACCAATGTACAGGTGCCGATCGAGAAAAATCTGGCACATCTCGCACATATAGTAAGGGCAACATATGCAGTGCAATCATTGATGTCCTCAGATTTAGAGCTTCCCAAAGGGGTCCGCACAATCGAGCTCTCCACATCACGATAGAATGTCTTGACAAAGTGGTTCCCCAGGTTCTTGTTGACAACGGGTCCACTTTAAATGTGCTACACTTAAGATCGTCAAAGAGTATTGGCATCAACCTAGAAGAATGAGGCCAACCATCCAAACCATATAGGTATGTGACAATACCAAGAGGAAGATCCTTGGCATCCTTACCCTTGCTGTAAAGAATGGATCAGTGAAGTTTGATATTGATTTCCAAGTCATTGATATACTGGTGGCTTTTAACATGCTCTTGGGAAGGCCTTGGTTGCATCCTGCGAAGGCAGTATCCTTTAGTCTCTATAAAAAAATGAAGTTCATTCATGAAGGAAAGGTGATCACAGTAGTCGGAGATCCCGAAGTGGTTAATACCTTAGCCAATATTGAAAGTGGGGAAGAACATGACTAGGAAGTCTAACTAAGTGGTTTTGAATTAGACACAACTTGTGCAGCCATTGCCAAAGAAGTTCCAAAGGAGGAAACCCCAGCTAACTATGAAGCCATCTGGAGTCTGCTGGTAAATCAGATGATGAAGAATATGCAATATTTTCCTGGCATGGGGCTAGGGAAATATCATCAATGAATTCCAAAGTAGCCTAGTTTGGTTGTGAACAAAGGAAAGAATGGTCTCGGGTACACTCCTCCAACCGTTAAAGGGTAGAAAGTGCTGAGGATGACTAGGAAGATCTCCATCTCTTACTACCCTACTCTCAATGGGTATTTTGTGAAAAAAGGAGAGAATTTCCCTTTCTGTAAAAATGTAGAACAATGGTTTGATGAAACCACTGCAAAGTTGCAACCAAGATTTGAAGTATTTTTCCAAGACGAGTTCGACTGGGTGACTCATGAAGTGGAACACCAGAAAATGCCAGTCAATGAAAGTGACCAAGACAGTTGCATCACTTGGATAGCAAAAATTACACTGATTGAGATTGGGTCTTCCTCTGGTGACCCTACAACATTGATCCAATCGAAGGAGGCTCCAAGTCCTTGAGTCCTTCTTAAAAGAGAATAGAAAAAGAAGATAAGGCTCACCAGGAGTCTACCACTTTCCATTGATTTAAAAAGTTACATTTGTTCCCTTTTACAAGAACCAAGAGCCTGAGAGCTACATGAGCTCAAGCCTCGTCCTTTCAGAGGAAGAAGTGCATATGCAAAGCAAAGAAGAGCACAAAGAATGATGGTTTGCATGTACTGTGCCCGAATCAACTGCAATGGGAAGGTCTTTGAAGGTGGTCAAAGATGTGACTGAGGCACTAGGATAGCCTGTAGCTCTCAATAGGCTTCAAAAGATGGACTTTATAGAAAGAGGATTGAGCAGTCTCCACCAATCGTCAACCCTCAAAAAGTTCAGTTTCTAAGAGCATGAGATTGATCAGTTGGTATTTGTGAAGAAGTAGGCATCCATCCAGAAGATCATTGAGCCACTGAAGAAATAGTAGCAACTTTCTCAGAAGGAGAAGAAGGCCCTTTGCCACACCTCTTCATCCATCAAGCCTTTGAGCCACTCCTAAATGGACAAGCATTGGAGAAAACTTCAAGTTTTCTCATGCTATTGAGTCAACTAGCCTGAATACCCATGGAAAAGCATCAAGCTAGTTATCAAGTCTATAGCCGAGTCTATTGTTTATGATTCCATGCTGGCCCCTCTCTTGAGGAGAGTCCAAAGTCCTTGTATGTCGAGTCTTTCATGAATGAAATTTTTTATTCCGAGTATGATTTTCCTCCTTCTGATGATGATCTTAATAAATATCAAGAATCACTAAAACAAAGCAAACCAAAGAAAGCCCAACCCATCTGTGAGGATACTCGGGTTATTAATCTAGGAACTGGCCAATGCCTTCGAGAGGTAAAAATTGGTACTACCCTTGATGATAAAGAAGCAGAACAGATGATTAGTCTTCTGAAGGAATTCACCAAGGTCTTTGCTTGGTCTTATGAAGATATGCCTGGTATCAACCCTAACATCGTACAGCATCGATTTTTGACTTACCCTAGGGCAAAACCAATAAGGCAGAAGCTCTGAAGAATACAGCCAGAATGGAGTGAAAAGATCAGAGAAGAGGTTGTGAAGTAGTGAAATACAACATTTCTACAAGTGGTGAAGTACTCCCAATGGTTGGCCAACATTGTACCAGTACGAAAGAAAGATGGCAAGGTACAAATGTGTGTCGACTTCTAAGATCTTAGCAAAGTGAGACCTAAAGATGACTTCCCATTACCTCACATTGATGTATTGGTGGATAATACGGCCGGGCATGCTTTGTTATCATTTATGGATGGATTCTCAGGATACAATCAAATAAGCATGCACCCAGAAGACCGTGAGAAGGCAGCCTTCACCACCTCATGGGGAACCTATTGTTACAAGATGATGCCTTTCCCGATGAAGGAATCATAGCGATAGAGGAAGAAGATACAATTACTAAATGGCAGTTATTCTTTGATGCAGCAGCCAATTAGAAGGGATGTGGTGCAAGAATATTGCTTATCACTCCTAATGGCCTTTATTTACCTTCAACGTTCCACCTTGATTTCCCCTGTACCAACAAGATTACCAAATATGAAGCTTGTGCTTTGGGGCTCGAAACTGCTTTGACTATTGGAGTGATAAGGATCAAGGTTTACAGTGATTCATCCATCATCATCTTCCAGACACAAGGAAAATGGAAGACCATAGATAAAAAGTTGAAGCCATAATAAGAACATCTGGAAGAGGTGATTGAACACTTTGAGAAGATCTCGTTCCAGTACTTCCAGAGGGATAACAATAGGTTTGCTGATGCTCTTGCGACCTTGGCTTCTATGGTAGAATGCAACCCTATGGCTAGGGTTCAACCGTTCTTGGTGGAACAAAGAAGAAGGCCCATTTATCAGAATTTGATGAACTCTCTCATTGTGGATGGTCGGTCTTGGTTCGCTCACATAGTGGATTTCATCAGGGAAAGGAAGTACCCAGTTGAAGCAATTGACAGAGAAAAGAAGTTTCTGAGAAGATATGCCACCCAGTTTATTCTTCAAGAGGATCTGTTATACAAGAGATCCTATGATGGAACACAGTTGTTGTGTGTAGATGAGGAAAAAGCTATAACCCTCATGGAGAAAATTCATCATGGTCTTTGTGGAGCCCACATGAATGCCAAGATGTTATCTTAGAAGATCCTCTGGCTGGGATATTACTGGAACACCATAGAAGTGGATTGTGTGGACTTTGTCAAGAAATGCCACAAGTGTCAGATATTTGCCAACTGTGACGGTAGCGGCCAGAGATGAGCCATGCATCCCCATCCTCTCTCCTCTCTCTCTTTCTCCACCTTTATGTGAGGGGGAGGGGTTCGAGTCATGTGTGCTTCGCTTGCGGGCCCTGCACCTCCACACTATCGTATTGCCGCTTGGAGATACGTGGAGGCCTATTTCGTAAGAGTGTAAAATTTGTCATTTGAGATGGAGATTTTGATGATAGTCCAATTCGGAGATCGAGATCAAGCAAATGGGGTTTGGAGTCACCACCTAGGGTTATGGGCCTAGGACCCAGGGGTGAGCCCGATTCCTGAGAAAAGGGCCCAAAATTTTGGTCCGGTCAAGAGATTTAGGGTGAGTGTCAGGTTACAGAGTTGGGAAGGTGTTAAGCACCCAATCTGCCTGGTTCAACTGGTCTTCTTGCTAGATGCTTGAGAATGAACATTTTCCACAATTATTACTATTCCACATGTATGCCTAAGTTATCACACTTATATACATTAATTAAATTCAAACTATTATATACACCAAAACAAGACTTATTAGATATCTACATTATGCGTAAATGAGGAGAGAGATTATACCTGAATTTGACCCCTGTTTGGGTCAAGAGGGGTGGGCCCCTGATTGGTACCGGCTTAGACTATCTTTTGTGTTCTCCCAGCTCAGGGAAAGATGGTCTTGACCTCCAATTTTCTTTCTTAATAGATGCTGATTGTGATGGTATCCGGATAGAGTTCCGGTGGTCACTTTCGGATTTGGATTCAAACAGAGCTTCGACTAGGGAAGGCTATTTCTGGCTTCGAATTTGGACAGAGCTTCAGCTAAGGAAGGTTATTTCTGAGCTTGGGATGAGGTGGCACTCCGGTAGAGCTTTCGCTGGGGATAAGCTAAGGGAGGGCTAGGCTGAGGTGGCACTTTGGAAGAGCTTCTACTGGGAATGGTTATTTCTAAAAATATTACAGGGACACTTGGATAGGGGATCAGCTAGGAAAGGCTATTTCTAAAAAGAAACGGGTCGACCTAAAAATGGATTGAAGAACTCCAAAGTCTCAAAGAACACTTTGAAGATCCGAATAGAGTTTCAGATCTTGACAAAGATCTTTTCGTAGACCCAAAAAACCTTAAAAAAGGGGGTTTCTATCTCAAGAACACTCAAGAACACTCAAGGGATGTGGCTCAAGAACATACTATTTTTGGCTAAAAACTAGATCTAACTAAGAATTTGGATTGAAGATCTTTAAGATCCTGAAGAACACTTCGTAGATCTAAATGAGTTTTTAGATCTTGGCGAAGATCGCTCCGAAGATCAGAAGAAAATCAACAGGGGGAGGGGAGGAAAATTTCAATCTGAAAGGGGATTCTGGTGTGTTGGTGTGCTTTTTTCTAAGGGAGGGGGTATTTATAGTTTTTTTCCAGCCAAATAGGAGAGGGGGAATCCCTTTATCCAGTGGAAAAAAGGGGGGCTCTTGCTTAAAGTGAAGAGATAGGATTTTTGTCCAATAGGTAAAAGGGGGGTTGAAGGCAAAAATGGGTCGGGAGGGCTTTTGTCCAGTGGGTAAAAGAGGGTTTTTAGAAAAAATGGAGAGAGAAATTTTAGCTGAAAAAAGTGATTTAAAAAAAAAGGGAGGAGAGAGAAAATTTACCTAGAAAAGGTAATTTACAGAAAAGCGGGAGGAGAGAGAAGGTTTAGCCCAAAAAGGTAGTTTTTAGAAAAGTTGGAGGAGAGAGAAGGTTTAGTAGAAAAAGGTGATTTTTAGAAAAGTGGGAGGAGAGAAAAAGTTTAGCAGAAAAAGGTGATTTTTTAAAAAATGGGAGAAGAGAGAAAATTTAGCCGAAAAAAGGTGATTTTTGAAAAAGCAGGAGGAGAGAGAAGGTGTAGCCAAAAAAGGTAGTTTTTAAAAAAGCGGGAGGAGAGAGAAGGTTTAGCCGAAAAAGGTAGTTTTCAGAAAAGCGGGTGGAGAGAGAAGGTTTAGCCAGAAAATATAGTTTTTGAAAAAGTGAGAGGAGAGAGAAGGATTGGTTGGAAAAGATAATTTTTGGAAAAGCGGGAGGAGAGAAAAGGTTTAGTTAGAAAAGGTAATTTTCAAAAAAGCGAGAGGAGAGAGAAAGTTTAGGCAAGTAGTGCGGGTGATGTCATAGGTACACGAATGCATGGCTGTGCCGACAATGTGTACAGTGTGCGGGCCACCTGCGCATGGTGCAAGCACAGTGTGCACGGCCATGCAGGCAAGGTGTGCACGGTATGCAACAAGGGCATACACAGCGTACGGTGGGGGCACGCACATTGTGTGGTAAGGGCGCTCATGAGTGCAGCGGGTGCGCACATGCTGTCCAGTAGGGTGTGTGCATGGCTGTGGGGCTGTGTGAATGGTTGTGTGCATGGTATCACTACGTGCATGTGCTGTAGCCCATGGGCAACGAGCACTCACACGGGCTGGCCTGTTGGCCAAAGTGTGCAGTGCACACGCGAATATGGGTTTTTTCGGTGATGATTAAGGGAGATCTGTCAGTCCAATTTTGGCGTATCATATATCGTCAGAATCGTGTTTTCGAGCACTATTCATATTACGGTCATCTTGACCGGATTTGTTCATATATGAAATGCCAAAATTGGACCCCTTCTCTCCCGTATGAGGATTTCCAGGGTTTTGGGTAGGGGAATGTTTCCATTAGAACCTTTGTCGGTCGAAAGTCGAAAGTCGAAAGTTGCATCCACGATCCAAATTTTATCATAGCCATAGGAGGGTGACAAAATTGGGTGTCTACAGAATACCCCAGTTTGGCCAAGGCCTGTACCAACGGCCAAAGGGCAAAGAAAAGAACGACCACATTTTGTCACCTGGAGCATATACTATCGTCATCTTGCTCAGTTATGACAAAGTTGAAAAAATGCAATAGATAATATCTCTAAAGTTTTAGGACTTACCTGGGCTACCAATTGGGGGAAAGGAATTCGTTGCTCTTCCAATCCTGCAAAAAAAGTTAGTACTTTGATCTTGATTCTTCCTTAGTTGGGCCTTCGCATGTGCTAGTTCAGGGAATATGGTCTCCAGGCTAGGTCTTTTGAGCCGATCTAGACTATTTGGGACCGATGGTTACAAGAAAGGAATTCGATGCTCTTCCAATCTTGCAACAAGTAAAAAATGTTTGATGCTTGGATTTTCCCTAGCTAGGCTTCACATGTGCCAGTTTAGGGATTTGATCTATGAGATAGGGCCACTCGGATCCGACTCAAAGAAGAAGGGCCTCCTGGCGCGGAGTTAACAACATTGGGCCACCTGGGGCCGAATAAAAGTGATTGGGCCGCCTGGGGCTGAGTAAATGCAATTGGGCCACTTGGGGCTGGGTTAATGAGATTGGGCCGCTTGGAGTAGAGTAAATGCAATTAGGCCACTTGGGGCCGAGTCAATGAGATTAGGCCTCCTGGGGTCGGGTAAATTTTGTCTCCTCTTGATTTTTGGTTTAGAATTTGATTCTTGATGTTGATTTGGAATCTTTTGATTCTTGATGCTTGATCTGAAATCTTAAAAATATATATATATATATATATATATGAAATGGGTCCCCTCCCCTATTCATTCTTCATTCTAACTTTTCTAAGTGAAGTGAGTTCCTAGAATCCTCTGATTTTTCTTCAAGTTTTTCCTCTTATTCTTAGTGTTCTTCATTTTGCTCTTGGAGTTCTTGAAGATATTCATCTTGTTCTTGAGGGAGGAGCTATTTGGAGAATTTAATATTCTTGAGGGCTTTTATGCAATTTGGGAAAGTTTCGGGGGCTTCTTATAATTTTTGAAAGTTTTGGGTTTTTTTATAATTTCTAAAAATATGGCTAAAAGGAGAAAGAGGAAGACTTTGGGAGAGTTTCAGCTCAAGAGTTGCAGCAGTCTTTCCCACAGGGATGAGGGCCAGGCCGACTGGTATTCCGAGCAAACCCTTCACAACAGCCGGAATCACATCTGCAACTCCATATGGGGTTCCTGGGTAAGTCTTTACATTTCATTCATTATTTTGATCATCTTTTATTCCTATTTTGTTCTTCCTTTCTCCCCTTTTTTTATTTATCGTATTGTTCTTACTTTTTGCTGCTTGCTTTTTTTCTATTTATTATTATATATATATATATATATTTATTTCCGTTAGCATGAGGGGAAGGAGCCACCTACCTTGGCCTCCTATGGCCATCCAAACATGGTTCAGTCCTGGCATAGGATGCTCCCTTGCAAGGTGAAGGAGATGGTTGATGATACCTATCTGTGCCGGCTGGCCCTTATAGAGACCCGGAAGTTTAATCCGGCATTAGTGGGGGCCTTGATGGAGCGGTGGTGGTGGAGTATTCACACTTTTCACCTTCCTGTTGGCGAGATCACCATTACGCCTATGTGCTTCTACACCTTGATAGGCATTCCATTTGGGGGTAGAACCATGACCCTACTCACAGGATTCCCAACTGCTAGGAAGTTCATAGATTTGACTGGTATCACCATTAAAGCCGGCCAGACGTGCATCTGCCTGTGGGAGATTAGTGCCCGATGGTGGAAAGTTGGCCTGGGGGAGAATCCAGGCAACATGTCTCAGATAGCACTTTCATTCCTACTATTTTCCATGGGTCAGTGCCTCTTCAGTGACCTCCGAGGGGGAGTAGATATCCGCCTAGTGTTCTTCCTCAAAGATTTTCGTACAGTAGATACCTGGGACTGGGGCAGGGCTGCCTATGCATATCTCCTACGGTCCCTGGACCTATTGTCCTATGGGGATAGGGGCCTCAAGGGGGTAGGCTACATCATCCAAGTAACTTTCCTTCTCATATCTATCTTCTTTCAGTCATTTGGTATGCACTTTCTTACTTTGATTTCTTGAAACAACCCTGGTGCTTTGAGCATCTGGGAACCATAGCCCCCTAAATTGAGGGATCCTGAGACATTCTTCTTCCCTCTGGCCACAAAATTGGGAGATAACCAGGTGGTCAGGGCCCGATGCCATCCTCTATAGACCACCGCTCGTTCTCTTTTAAATGATCTCACTGAGGTATGCCATGTCAGACATTGAAATTCTATTCGCCTGATGCTATACTTACCCTTCCTTGGTTTTGCAAGTTACTTGGAGACCATTCCATGACCTTGTGTTTTCGGATTCCGAGAGAGTTGTTTGGGTTCATCAACTGTCTGAGAGCTGAGTCCTTTTCCATGGCCTGTGGGGCCATTCCTGGTACTTAGGAGATAGAGTAGTACCCCAGTGGTCAGACATCGATCCACGTCTTTCTCCTGGTCTTCCTCCACCCACCATGCACTATCCAGAGATCATCCCAACAGATGAGATGAGGCGCTTGGCTAATGAAGTATGGGAGGACTTCTTTCTTGATCCGGATAGGGACTACGGAGCCTTCCTAGAGGAGGAGATAGTGAGTACTCCTCTCCGTCCCGCTGGTCCGGTGGTATGTTGCCCTTTCTTTAGTATTTCATGTAGATTCTTCCTTGTTTAGGTTTTGATTATTTTTTTTTTAGGGGAGAGTGAGACGTGTAGATCCTTCTGCTGTTTGGTCACATGCCAGTGCTACCGATCCTTCACAAGCAGGGCCCTCTACCAGTGCCTGCGGGTCTCTAAGGGTTGCTAATGTCCCCTTTCATGGCTTCCCTTCCTGGATCTATCCCAACGTAGCCAACCCCAGTCTCCCTCATCTTCTGAAGCCAAACACAAATGTAGACACTTCCATTGGGCCACTTTTTCCTTATGATTATGTGAGTATCTGATCATTTTCCAATTAACTCTTGACTTTCTTTGGCTGATATGCTCTTTCTCAGGTGTCCCTGGAGGTCTATGCTGAGATTAGGAGGATGCACTATGGCCTATGCGAGGTGATAGTTACCAAGGTATTTCATATCTTCCCCTTTTTCTTTTTTCCCTTCTCCTTTCATTATTCTTCTTCTTGATCCTTTCCTATATTCCTTAGGATGGGAGGATTGCCGCCTTGGAGAGCCAAGTTAGTTCCAATGAGTGGGAAATCATATGGTAGGATGCATTGATTTAGGACATGACCCAGAGGCTGGAGCAAGTTGGACTAGCATATGTGGATTCTCCAGTGCTTCAAGAGGATGGTTCAGAGTATGATTCAGATGATGGCTTTTACTCATAGGGATTTGTTCCTGCATTCACTGAAAATACAAACACATGGATATTTTCTTTCTTTTTGCTTTTTCCTTTTTCCCTCTCCTTGTTTGTTCATCATTTATTTCAGCATCTTATGAAAACTTACTTTTGGCACAAAGAAAATCTTTCTTTCTTTTTTTTTTGTTTCTTTGCAATGCTTAGGCACAATCCATTCCATAACTCAAGTCATAATTAGAATAATCGGGACAACACGAAAATCCAAATACTTCCTCATTCCATTTCTAAGTGAATTACATAAAAAGAGGGACAATTTTCCTACCATAGACGGGATAGGTGAACAACAAGGTGGGAAAACAATTAATGAGGTGGGTGAAAGTTCACTAACGCTTATGGACCCCGTATTGTCGGTTGATGTACATAGGTAAATAAAAGGACGTGTGTGTCAATCCATCAGTCTGACATAGTTGTGGCTAGGGGTCTTCATCAGAAAATCTTCTTGTGGCTTCCCTGGGCACCTCCATGAAATATCCTGCACAGTCCTTTCCTGCAAGTACTTCTTCCAATCGGTGATAAGGTCGAATTCACAGGACTCCTCTGATAATGGTCTAGTCCGAATCTATGGCTATAGCTCATGTCGTCAAATTCCTTGAATGTTTCTGCAAAAACCGTAGGGATAATGTCACCTCCCTTTTTCAACTATTTTACTACCTTAATCAGAACAGATGGTGCACCATGCCCGGGAGTGCGGAGAACATAACGAGCTATCATGCAAAGTAAATAAGCATCCAGGGACCTCTGCTGATGGACTCCTCCTATTGGTGGATATTGGATGAAGATCTAAGCCACTTTCAGAATGTCGATCTTCCTACACTTACCAAACCGCTTTACTTCTTCTTATTTCCATTCGAAGAAATCCTGAATTTCCTCTAAGAAATCTTCCTTCAAAGAGTGTTGGAACAAACTGCCTTTGGGTGGAGATAGCATACAAACCCGAAATTCTTCAAGAGTTGGGCAAGTCTCTGCTAATCCAAACCGAAATACATGCAGGTTGGCATCCCAGTGTTGAGGCACCTGTCAGAGCAATTTGTGATGTAGCTTCAGACATCCAATCCGACCTAGAAATGACACATTCATGGATTCCAGCAATCCTGATGCCCACATATTTATGTCTAAGGTCCATTTCCTCAATGTCTCATCCAACAAGCCTATGAATTTTCGTGAAACCAATACAAACAATAAGATATGATGATTTATCAAAACATTACTCATTAGCTAATAATTCAAACAGGCCTTTATCACTGTTGCATCAAGCTCTTCATTTTTTCTTTTGACTTTGACTGATCAAGGGTGGAGAATAAACTGGCCTTGATAAACTGGTGTCGAGTGACGATTTTCTTTTAGGGGATAGAATCCTGGATAAGAATGGATGGACCATAGGTGAATGACAGATACCTAATGGTCTTTCATGCCAAATGACGATTCTTGGGGGACACAAACTATGATGATCTTTTAAGGTACTTTGATTATTAATCAAGGAAACAATTTATTGCCTTTACATGGTTGAGACCGCACTTGCATATATCAAGTTGCCTACATATCCCTTGAAAGGAATCAGGTCTGACGTAGTTCAGGCTATTCACCCTTCTAGACATAATATTTCTTAAGTTGATCCATGTTAACTAGTCTGGGTATTTCTTTGCCGTTGTGGTCTATGAGTTTCACAGCTTTTCCTGGTAGAATTTCTTTGACAGTGAATGGGCCGCTCCAATTGGGCTTGAATTTTCCTCTTGGGTCATGAATTAGGGCTCTTTTTTCTTGAAGAACAAGTTTACCCACCTCTATATGGTGGGGCTTCACATTTTTTTTAAAGGCCCTAGCTATTCTCAGTTGATACTTCTTCAGATTATCCATGGCCTTCATGCACCTTTCATCAAGAAAATTGAGCTCGTCATGTCTGGCCTTCACCTACTGTCCTTTATGTAGTTGAATATCAAGAAGCACCCTTAGGGATGGTACCAGGATTTCCACGGGTAGAACCGCCTCAACCCCATATACCAAAGAGAAAGGGGTTGCCCCTGTCGAGGATCGTACAGAAGTCCGGTATGCCCATAAGGCAAGGGGTAACTTATCAACCAATCCTTGTGTGTTTCTACCATTTTCTGTAGAATAAATTTGATATTCTTGTTAGCTGGACCTACTGCCCCATTGGTCCGTGGCCTGTAAGTGGTAGAGCAATGCCCTCTGATACCAAATTTTATGTAGATTTTGTCGGTCTTGCCCCAGAAGTGGGATCCTTGATCTAATTTCAATTATTGAGGTACTTTATATTGGAAAATGATGTTTTTTTAGATGAACTTGGCCACCTTAGTAGATGTGAGGACTACATAGGACTGAGCTTTTATCCATTTGGTGAAATAATCAATGGCTACTAAGATGAACTCATGGCCTTGGATGCTTTAAGGTTGACCTTTCCAATGATATCCATGCCCCAAGTGGAGAATGGCCAAGGTGAACTGAGCGAATACAACTTTGTTGGTGGGATATTTATGATGTTAGCAAATATCTAACACTTGTGGCACTTCTTGACAAAGTCCACGCAATCTGCTTCCATTGTGTTCCAGTAATATCCTAGCCTAAGGATCTTCTTAGATAACATCTTGGCATTTTATGTGGGGTCCACAGAGACCTTGATGAATTTCTTCCATGATAACTATAGCTTGTTCCTCATCTACACACAACAACTGTATTCCGTCATAGGATCTTTTGTATAACAAATCCTCCCGGAGAATAAATTGGGTGGCATATCACCTTAGAAATTTCTTTTCTCTGTTAGTTGCTTCAACTGGATACTTTCTTTCCTTGATGAAATCCACTATGTGAGTGAACCAAGACCGACCATCCACAGTGAGAGAGTTCACTAAATTCTGATAAATGGGCCATTTCTTTGTTCTCCCAAGAATTTTCAGACTCTAGCCATAGGGTTGCACTCTACCATAGAAGCCAAGGTTACAAGGGCATCAACAAACTTGTTATTATCCCTCTGGAAGTATTGAAACGAAATCTCTCAAAGTGTTTAATCACCTCTTCCAGATGCTTTTGATATGGCTTCAGCTTCTCATCTCTAGTTTTCCACTTTCCCTGTGTTTGACAGATGACAATGGATGAATCACCATAAACCTTGGTCCTTTTCACCCCAATGGTTAAAGCAGTTTCAAGTCCTAAAGCACAAGCTTCATTTTCAGCAATATTGTTAGTACAGGGGAAGTCAAGGGAAAATGATGAAGGCAAATAAAGGCCGACAGGAGTGAAAAGAAATATTCCAGTGCCACATCCCTTCTGATTGGCTACTCTATGAAAGAATAACTGCCATTCATTAATTGTATCTTCCTCTTCTACTATTGCGATTCCTTCATTGGGAAAAGGCATCATCTAAGGACCTTCCATCTTCTGTGTGGTGAGTATCCAAATGATCAGCTATAACCTGGCCCTTGATAGATTTTTGAGTAACATAGGTGATGTCAAACTCTGATAGCAAAAGTAACCAACGGACCATCCTTCCTATTAAGGCCGATTTCTCGAAGAGATATTTGATGGGATCCATCTTTGAGATCAAGCGCACCGGGTAAGAAACCATGTAGTTTCTCAACCTTTTAGTTGCCCAAATCAACGCAGCACAAGTTCTTTCCAAAGATGTGTACCAGATCTCATATTCTAGAAACTTCTTGCTGACATAATATATGGCATGCTCTGCCCCCTTTTCTATTCCTTCTGTGCTAGCAAAGAGCCCATAAAGTATTCTCCCATGGACAGATATAACAGAAGTGGTGCTCCTTCCACCGGCGGTGTCAATACTGGTGGGCTCATGAAGTAGCCCTTGATCTTATTAAAGCTTTTTGGCATTGGTCATTCCATTCCGTGGGCTGATCCTTCTTTAGCAGCTTGAAAATTGGTTCATAGATTGTAGTCAGCTGAGCTATGAATCTGCAAATATATTGGATGTGACCCAGAAATCCTCGTTTTTCCTGAATTGCCATAATCTTGATAGGGTCAACTTCAATACCTCTTTCACTCAACAGGAAGCCTAACAACTTTCCTTCCATTGCCCCGAATACACACTTCTGAGGGTTCAACTTTAGCTGATACTTCTTAATTCTTTCAAAGAATTGCCTTAGTGCAGGAATATGCCCCTACCGATCTTTAGACTTAACTATCATGTCGTCCACATAGACTTCCACATCTTTGTTCATCATGTCATGCAATATGGTTGTGGCTGCTCTTTGATAGGTTGCCTTAGCATTCTTCATTACAAAAGGCATCACCTTATAACAATAGGTTCCCCATGGAGTGATGAAGGCTATTTTCTCATGATCCTCTAGGTGCATGCTTATTTGGTTGTATCCCGAGAATCCATCCATGAATAATAATAAAGCATGCCCTGTCGTATTATCCTCCAATACCTCAATGTGAGGTAATGGAAAGTCATATTTAGGGCTTACTTTGTTAAGATCTCAGTAGTCTATGCACATTTGTACCTTTTCATCTTTCTTCGGTACTGGTACAATATTAGCCAACCATTGGGGGTACTTCGCCACTTGTAAAAAACCTGCATTTCATTACCTCACAACTTCATCTCTGATCTTCTCACTCTATTTTGGCTGCATTCTTCAGAGCTTCTGTTTTATCAACTTTGCCCTAGGGTAAGTCAGCAATCGATACTGCATAATGGTGGGGTCGATACTAAGCATAAGCTCGTAAGACCAAGCGAAGACCTCGGTGAATTACTTCAGAAGACTAATCATCCATTCTGCTTCTTCGTCATCAGGGGTAGTGCCAATTTTTACCTCTCGAAGGCATTAGTCGGTTCCTTGATTAATAACTCGAGTATCCTCATGGATGGGTTGGGCTTTCTTTGGTTTGCATTGCTTCATTAATTCTTGATATTTATTAAGATCATCATCGGAAAAAGGAGGCAAGTCACACTCGGAATCAGAAATTTCATTTATGAAAGGAGTAATAGACTTGACATACAAGGACTCTAGATTCTTCTCAAAAGGGGAGATTGACATGGAATCACAAATAGTAGACTCGACTACAGACTCGATAACTGGCTTGATGCTTTCACCAGGGGTAATCAGGTTGGCTGACTCAGTAGCATGAGAAAACTTGAAGTTTTCTCAATGCTTTATCCAGTTCAAAAGTGGTGGTTAGTGGCCTGATGGATGAGAAGGTGTGGCAAAAAGCCTTCTCCTTCTAAGAAAGTTGCTGCTATTTCTTCAATGGCGCAAAGGTTCCTCTGGACAGGTGCCCGCTTCTTCATGAATACCAACTGATCAATCTCGTGCTCTCAAAAGCCAAACTTTATGAGGGGTGAAGATCGATGGAGACTACTCAATCCTTTTTCTATGAAGTCTATCTTTTCGAGCCTGTTGAGGGATGCCATCCTAGTACCTCGGTCATATCTTTGACCACCTTCATGAGCCTTCCCATTGTAATTGGTTCGGGCATAGTACATACAAACCATCATCCTTTGGGCTCTCCTCTATTTTGTATACACAGTTCTTCCTTTGAAAGAATGGGGCTTGAGCTTATGCAACTCTTGGGCTCTTGGCTCTTGTAGGAGGGAGCAAACGAAGCTTTTCAAATCAATGGGAAGCGACAAACTCTAGGTGAGCCTTATCTTCTTCTCCCATTTTCTCTTCATGAGGCCTCGAGGACTAGGTGCCTCCTTTGATTGAATCAATGTTGTAGGATCATCAGAGGAAGACCCAATCTTAATCAGTGTAATTTCTGCTATCCCAGTGATGCAGCTGTCTTGGTCACCTTCTTTGATTAGCATTTTCTGTTGTTCCACTTCATGAGTCACCCAATCGAACTCATCTTGAAAGAAAATTTCAAGTCCTGGTTGCATCTTGGTGGTGGTTTCATCAAACCACAGCTCCACATTTCTATAAAAGGGGAAATCCTCTCCTTCTTTAGTGACGGAGATCTTCCTAGTCATCCTCAGCATTTTCTGCCCTTTGACAGTTGGAGGAATGTACCCGAGACCATTCTTTCCTTTGTTTACCGCCAAACTAGGCTGCTTTGGAACTCCTTGGTGATATTTTCACAGTCCCATGCCAGAAAAATTCTGCATGTTCTTCATCATCTAATTCACTGGCGGACTCCAGATGGCTTCATAGTTAGCCAACATTTTCTCCTTTGGAGCTTCTTTGGCAATGGTTGCGCAAGTGGTGTCTATTTCAAAACCACTCAGTTGCACCTCCTAGTCTTGTTCTTCCCTATTTTCAATGTTGGCCAGAGTGTTAACCACTTCAGGATCTCCGACCACTAAGACCACCTTCCCCTCATGAATGAACTTCATTTTTTGATAGAGACTAGAGGACACCGCCTTCGTAGGATGCAACCAAGGCCTTCCCTAGAGCATGTTAAAAGCTGTCGGTATATCAATGACTTGGAAATCAACATCAAACTTCACCGGGCTAATCTTTATAGCAAGGGTAATGATGCCAAGGATCTTCCTCTTGGTATTATTATATGCCCTTATGGTTTGGGTGGTTGGCCTCATTTCTTCCAAGTTGATGTCGATACTCTTTGCTGATCTCAATGGTAGCACATTCAAAGCAGACCCATTGTCAACAAGAACATGGGGAACCACTTTGTCAAGACATTCAACTATAATGTGGAGAGCCTAATTGTGTTGGGTTTCCTTAGAAACCTCAAAATCTGAGAACATCAGGGATTGCACTACATATGTTGCTCCTACTATATGTGCGAGGTGCATCGGATTTATCTTGATCGGCACTTGCACACTAGCGAGAGACCTCAAGACTACTTCATGGTGCGAAGGGGACGCCATCAACAATCCCCAAATGGGGATGTTTGCCTGGGAATTCTTGAGTTGAGCCAAGACTGGGTTCTCTGGCTCTTTCTTTACACTACTAGTTCCAACTTCATTAGCCCCTGGCTGCTCTACTGCTAGAGCTTTTCCCCCTTATTGTCTTTCTCACTTCTAGTTTCCATCACGTTGATTGGTTTTTTTCACAATAATCTCGGTAAGATAACTATCTTCATCATCACTGTCAGTTAGGATGATTATCCCCACCATAGAATCATCTTCTTCTGATTCTCTTTCCTTGCTTGGGGTGGGAATTCGAGGACCTCCACAAATATCCATTGCCCTGGCTCATAGCTTCTTGACTGCATTGGAAAGCTATTGGAATGCAGTGTCTATCACCTCTGCGATTGTGTCATCTGGTCCTATTTCCTCGAGATCATCCAATTGCTCCCAGTAGTAAAGATCACTGACGGTTACTTCCCCTAACATTTTATCAATTTCTTCTACCCTTTCTTGCATTCTCAATGTGTTGGAATACACTTCACATAGTTTTTCTTCCAACTCAAATGTGGAGTACTGTTCATCCATTTAAACTTGCATCGGCTGTCCAGATTCCCCCTCATTCTCTGAATCTGATGTAGAATCATCTTCCTCCATGCATAGGGAAGGGTAAATGCCACTTATTGGATCAACTATTAGGTCATTATTACCAATGGCGTAGACTGAGAAACATGTCGGATGTTCTAGTGAGTAATATTCTAACTCATCATCATAATCATTGTACCAAGGCCCTTGATAGTCATCCCAATCAGATACCCATCGTCCTCTAAAAAATCAGAGTCATCTCCATCCTTCTCATCTTCATTTTTGTCCTCCTCCTCCTCATCATCATCATCCTTTTCTTTGCTGATTTCACTCCCACTTGATTCTTCATTAGATTCCTTAGGGCCATCAAATTCTCCAACATCCAAACACTCATAGTATTCAGAGCATATGGATCGAAAGATATCCATAGGGTTGGTCCTATCATTGTTGGAGTGAAGTTGGACCAGTCCTGACTCATCATCCTCTATGTCACTTCCTATGTGGATTAAGGAAGTGTATTCTTTGATCTGCTCCCCTATAGCCAATGTGGTTACTGCTCTGAGAAGATCAGTTGTAATCTCTTCAATTACCTCTGGATTGTCTTTTGAAGTTACAGTAGGTTGAATTAGAGAAGTGGGATCACTCTCCTGGTCTTCCCCCAATGCATTTACTGACCCTGTTGATGAAGTCATCTTTGGAGAATCTGGTAGTGCAAGCATATCCTTCTAATCGTACCCGTCCGTCCATCCTTCTTTTAGGTTATACACCAAACTTTGAGAATGGGATTGGTATGAGGGTAATGAAGGATATGAAGTGGGATGGTATAAAGATGATGTAATGTAAGAGGTAGGATATGAAGATTGGGGGTGATAGGATGAAGAGGTTCCTCCACTTTTATTATGGGGGAAAGGTTGATGATATGGCGGAGGCTGATAATATGGCGGAGGTTGATAATGTGGCGGGGGCTGGTAATGTAGTGCAGTGGATTCTTCTAATGAGAAGGGATGGACGGGGGGCACCCGATCTTCTGACTCTTCCTCTGATGATTCTCTTCTTCTGGGGGTTCTTATGACTCCAGTCCTTTGACTCATGATTTTCCTATAAGCGCGGGCATTCATATGATTCTTCTAAGCTCTAGGTATAATGAGTTGAGTATGGTCATTCTATGTAGTTTCTTCATCCAGATTGTTCACATGATCAGGGAGTGGGTCGGTATTGACATTGGGAGACTGCTTGATCTTGACCTCAATGGTTCCATTATCTACCAAGTCCTAAATTGTATGCTGTAAACCCAAACATATTTCAGTATTGTGCCCCTTCTAAGTAGGCACAATACTCATGATCCCTATACCAAGCTGGAGGAGGGTTACTGATCACTCTTGGAGCCACTGTCCCTAGCAATCCTTACTTCTTTAACTTCTCATATGTGGCCATTGTGGGCATTCCCAGGTCAGAAAACTACCTTCTTGGGTGAGGAGCTTTTTGGGTGGGTGCATCTGCTTGTATTAGAAAGGGCTGTGAAGAAGTGGTTGGTGAGACTGACTGCAAAACTGCACCTACCATATTAGTTTCTGGACCCTTTCCCCCTCTGACTCGGGTGTTCTTACTTGCATCTTGGGAGGTTCCTTGATACTAGGCCTCTCTCATAATTCTATTTTCCAACCGTGTGCTGGTGGCTATAAAGGCATCAAAAGTTTGCAAATGCTGATAGTAAAGAACATCATAATAGGGCTTTCACAAGTTCTTTATTAACATCTCTACCTGCTCTGCTTCTGAAGGCCTATCTACCATCTTGGTGGCCTTGTCTATGAATCTTATCAAGAAGGCAGTGATTCCTTCTTTAGGTTGCTGCCTCGACATCTCAAGCTCCTGACATTTCACATCTACTTCAGTATTGTAAGAGTACTGTTTGGTGAAGCCCTTTACTACCATTGCCCAATTCTGAGTTTGTGATGACTCCAACTGTGTGAGCCACCTCAGTGCTGGTCCTGATAAGGTTAATATGAAGGCTTGCCCCATCTATTTATCTACAAGTTTCCATGACTTGGCGATGCTAAGGAAGACCTTGAGATGAGCCTTGGGGTCTCCTGACCCATCAAATACATCAGTCTGCCATTTAAATTTTTCTAGAATTCTTCCTTCATAGAAGAAAGTCATTTCCTCAGAATCCACTGCTTGGCCTTCTGAGCCTTTTCTTGCTCGAATTATGTTCTCCAACTTCTCTAACTACTCTTTGAGATTCCTTTCTTTCTCTGTCTCTAGAGGCTCAAAGCGGACGTGTGCTGCAAATTCCTCTTCTTCATCTTCAATCACTACCCTAAGAGGAGGGACCCTGGAATAGGCCCCTCATTGATCATTGAGACGGGTAGGTGAAGATCCTCTCTAATCGGTTGGCTGGACATGCTCTAGTTCCCTGAGTCAACTCGGGAAGAATTCCCATGATGACCTGTAGCTCTATTCTGGTCTACATCTCCTATTGCTGGTGCTAGCTCATTCCTGGGATCAGCTCTAGGAGGGTTTTGAAGTGTATGCCATATCTGACCCATCCCTCTTTTGACTTCAGCCATCTCTATCTACAAGGTCTCCATGGGATGGACCCAGGCCTATTCAGGTTTTTCCATATTGGGTGGATCCATGCTTACTGGGTTGTAATCACCTGGTAGTAGACAATCTCAAAGAGATGATGGAGGTGATTCTGGATTTAGGTGAGTCAACCAATTACCCTAACATGTCCAAAGGGACCGCAGCTAATACTTGAGGTGTGGAATTGTGCCTAAACTAAAAGTGGCTTATTTTAGGATTCTTGAATTCCCAACCCCTTGTTCATACATTTACTAAATTAACAAACATTAATTCATCCAAGGTTAGTCTGCTAAATGGTAGAGGTGGATAGGGTTTGATGCCCTTGGTCCAGCCAATGCCATAAGTGGGAAGTTCATACAAATGGCTTGTTAAGAATATTTCTATAAGATATTCCATGTAATAAAGTCATGCTTTCCTTGCTCTTTTCCCACTAGGTGTCCTTCCTCCTGATTTTCTTTGGAATTCTTGGGACTTGACGTGACTCTGACGGGACTACCCTTGAGTTACATATCTGGACATTTTCCTTAAGGAGGAGGGACACCTTTTATCCGAAACCCACTTTAGGAAATCAATTCTTTACGACAAGAATATAGTGTAGGAACATTCATTTTCAAGACCGCAAACAAGTTCTACAATTAGTTTGTGGCGCTCCTAGCTTCTTCATCTATTTTCTACATAATGCAAGCATGCGGTGGATGCAATAGAACCAACAAGGATTCTTTGACAGGATCTATATACACAAGGTACATGATCTTTTTGATATACCGTAGGTACGAGATCAAGGGGGGGTGACTTCCTTGCCCATTACTCGTGACTACACACAAGGTTAAGCAATTGGCCACGCGGTGGTGGAACCGTGAGTGATTGTGTGCAAAAGTGTAATGTAGGGTAACCATCATTCCCATTGATGAGGTTATCTTTAGGGAATCTGGTAATGCAAGCACATCCTTTCAACTGTACCCATCCATCCATCCTTCTTTTGGTTTCCCCACCGAACCTTGAGAATGGGATTGGTATAAGGGTGATGAGGGATATGAGGTGGGGTGATATAAAGGTGATGTGACATAAGAAATAGGGTATTGTGAGGAAGATAGGGGGTGATAGATGATGAGGACTCTTCCCCTTGATGGTGTGGTGAAGGCTAATGATATGGTGGAGGTTGGTAATATAGTGGTGGTTTGTGATATGGTGGTGGTTGGAGGTGTGGTATAGTGGATTCTTCTATTGATGAGGAAGGAAGAATAACAAGTGCTTGATCTTTTAATACTTCTTCTAATGGGTCTTCTCTTTTCGGAGTCCTCATGACTCTGGTCCTTTGACTCATGACTTTTCGGTAAGCGTTGGCATTCATGTGATTCTTTCGATCTTGGGGTGTAATCAACTGCGTGGGATCACTTTCATTGCTTCTTCGTCTAAGTTGTTCACATGATCATAGAACATGGGATGAAAAAAGTACTTATCTGACCGATACATGTAAATGGCCCTTCGAAAGGAGTCACACTCCTATTGACAAGTATCTTTAACGAAACCACTGATGTGCCCTACTAATTCCGGAGGAAGGGACAATCTTTGCACAAGCAGGCACTTTTTCTCCATTCAACATGCCTCTCCTCATGGTACTTCTTAGAACCTCTAATAAAAAGGGTTGGATCGAAGAATCACGGGTACCAATTCTGCCAATCATCCATTGTTGCCAGTATGTTGACAATTCCATAGTCTGGGAGTATATTGGTATTGACATTAGGAGATTGCTTGACATTGACTTCAATAGTCCCGTTGTCTACCAAATCTTAGATTACGTGTTGCAGACCCAAGCATCTTTCAGTGTTGTGCCCTTCTAGGTGTGGTAAGCATAGTACTCATGGTCCCTATACCAAGTTGGGGGAGGGTTGCTGATTACTCTTGGAGCCATTGTCCTTAGCAATCTTTGTTTCTTTAGCTTTTCATACACTGCTGTCACGAGCATTCCCAAATTAGTAAATTGTCTCCGTGGGCGAAAAGACTTCTAAGTAGGGGCATCTGCTTGTATCACAAATGGTCGTGAAGAGGCCATAGGAGAGACTGACTGTTGGACCGCGCTAACCACATTGGCTTTGGGACCCTTTCCTCATCCGACTTTGGTGTTCTTCCCTACATCTTGGGAGGATCCTTGGTATTGAGCCTCTCTCAAAATTTTGTTTTCCACACGTGTGCCAATGGCTATTAGGGCATCAAAAGTCTGCAAATGTTGATAGTAGAGAACATCGTAATAAGGCTTTGACAAGTTCTCAATCAACATTTCTACTTGTTCTACTTCTGAAGGCCAATCTGCCATCTTGGTAGCCTTATCCCTAAACCTCATTAAGAAGGTGGTGAATCCTTCTCTAGGTTGCTATCTCAACGTCTTGAGCTCTCGATGCTTCACATCTATCTCAGTATTATAAGATTATTGCTTAGTGAAGGCCTTCACCACCATTGTCCAATTCTGAATTTGGGCATACTCCAACTATGTGAGCCACCTCAGTGTGTGCCTTGATAGGGTTAACATGAAGGCTTGCCCCATCTGGTTGTCAGTAAGCTGCCATGACTTAGTAATGCTGAGAAAAACTTTGAGATGAGCCTTGGGTTCTCCTGACCCATCAAATTTTTCGGTCTGCCATTTGAACTTCTTGGAAATCCTTGCCTTCGAAAAAGAAACTCAGTTCATCATAATCCCCTATTTGACTTTCTGAACTCTTTCCCATTCAGAGCATATTTTCCAACTTCTCTAACTGCTCTCTGATTTTTCTTTCTCTCTCCATCTCTTCCATTCGGACGTGCACCGTAAATTCCTCTTCCTCATCTCCAATCACTACCCTGGGTGGAGGGATTATGGAACAGGCCCCCCATTGACCATTTGAATGGGTAGGTGAAGCTCCTTTTTGACCGATTGGCCTAACTTGCTTTGGTTCTCCTGAGTCAACTAGGGAAGAATTCCCCCGATGACCTGTAGGTCCGTTCTGATCCAACTCTCCAGTAGTTTGTGCTGGTTTAGCCCTGTGAGGGTTTCATAGCTTATGCCATATCTGAGCTAAACCACTCTTAACCACAGACATCTCTATCTGCAAGGTGCCTATGGGGTGGACCCAAGCTTGCTCGGGTGATTCAGAGTCGTGTGGATCCATGTGAACTGGGTTGTAATCAATTGGTGGTATACAATCTCTAAGAGACGATGGAGGTGACACTGGACTTAAGTGAGTCAACCAGTTACCCTGACGTGTCCAAATGGACCTCGAAGAATACTTGAGGTGTGGAATTGTGCCTAAACCAAAAGTGACTTATTTTAGGATTCTTGTATTTCCAATCATTCATCCACTCAATTATCAACCAATAATCCATCCAAAGTTAGTCCACTTAATGATAGGGAGTGGGTAGGGGTCGATGCCCCTAGGCCACTCAATGTCATAAGCGGAAGATTCACACAAATGGCTTGACCAGAATACTCCTATTAAGACATTCTCCATCAATAAAGTCATGATTTCCTTAATCTTATCCAACTAGGTGACTTTCCTCCTAGTTTCCTCGGGTCTTTTAGAAAATTTGGCATTTTTCAGGACTTTAATGGGCATCACCTCAGAATTGCACATACCAAATTATCCATATTTCATTTCTAAGGAGGAAGGATACCTTTTATCCGAAACCCACGAAGGAGAGTATTTCTTTATAACTAAAATGCATTATAAGAAAATTCTTTTTCAAGACCTCAAACCAATTCTACAAATCAACTTGTGGCATTCTTAGCATTCTCCATCTATTTCCTACATGATGCGAGTATGCAGTGGATGCAAATAGGACCGACAAGGCTTCCTTGATAGGATCTATATACGCAAGGCACGTGATCCTTTTAATATAAATGTAGGTATGAGATCAAGGGGGTGACTTCCTTGCCCATTACTCATGACTACACACGACGTTAAGCAATTGGCCACGGGGTGATGGAACCGTGAGTGATTGTGTTCAAAAGTGTAATGTGGGAATATAATTATTCGATCTCAGAATGTCATAAAGTGCGTGGAACTCCCCAAGGCTGCTGGCACAATTACGAACATCCCCGCCGTTTAACAATACCCTATACCCTTGTATAGGAAGTGGCTACCATTTTCTTTCAAAGTACTCTCTATGACATGCATTGACCTCTCTGAGGGTGTGGGCATGACAGGGAGTCCCTCGCCAAATGATTTCACTTCAAGTATGATACATGATGTAGTTAGTGAATACAATTACAAACATGGGGTTAGCCAAACATGTTTTCAAACAGATGTGGTGGAAAATGTTCTTTCATTTAGGGGTAGCATCTAGTGTCGGAAGCTTGACATGTCCCTAGTGGAGTCTCCACTGTGAGGGTAGCGGTCAAGAAAAGGGAGATCTTTTGGAGGGTCCGACCCTCTCTCCTTTCTTTCTCTTTCTTAGGGAGGGGTGTGTCCTGTGTGCTTACCTGCAGGCCCCGCACCACCGTATTACTGCTCGAAGATACATGGAGGCCTATTTCGTAGGAGAATAAAGGTCGTCATTGAGACGGGGATTTGATGATGGTCAATACAAGGGATTAGGATCATACAAAACGATTTGGAGTCACCACCTAGGATAATGGGCCTAGGACCCGGAGGTCAGCCCGATTCCTGAGATAAGGGCCCAAAAGTTGGTCTGGTTTTGAGATTTAGGGTACGTGTTAGGTTGTAGAATTGGGAAGGTGTTAGGCTCCCAATCTATTCTTCTTCTTTAACTTAAATCTCTTCTATTTCCCTCTGAATAAAATTTTCTTTTCTTACTGCAGCTGGAAGTGTTGAACTACAGCACAAGAGAATTTTTTTTCTTTTGCTCTCCCTTCTACAGTTCTACCTTCTTCTTTCTTTTCCTTATTTTTTTTTTTTTGGCTTCCCTTTCTCTGTTACAGCGTTTTTTTCTGCTTTCTTTTCCTGTCCTAGTCTCCCTTCTTCTTCTTCTTCTTCTTCTTCACTTCTTTTGATTATCAAGTATTGCTTTTTGTTGCTGGTAGCTTTCTGATTTATTCTTTGTGAGATGGTACTGCTGGATATAGTATTATGGCTTACTCTGCAGCTTTTTTTTTTTTTTTGGGGGTTGTGTGGGGATGAATAAGCAACTCCTTGGTTCTGGTAATCTAGTTTGATGTTCTTGACTGCTGGTTATCAATATTGATTGAGTAATTATATATTTATATTTTATGCTATGATAATGATTGATGAAAATGAACTTAGTTTACTCACTTTGTTGATTTATTTTTTTATAAATATCATGCATTGGTATGAAGTATGAACCTTTAATCTTAATTTAGCATATGAGCAGTATTATATAATTTTTAATGTCATTTCAATCAAATAGAATGGTTACATAGAAAATAAAACATTAGAACGCTTTATCCAATATGGCGACGCCTTATGCCCGCCATATCGCCAAAGCACTCCGAAAGACCCTTAAACCCCTTAGTCGCCTCACCGCCTTAATAACCTTGCTCTCTAGTCAAAATATATTAAACTGACGTGCCCTCTCTGACTGCCTCCTCACTCAGTCCTTCCTTACCTACAGACACATTCAAGTTCCCCCTTGTGCATACCTCTATTGGAGAGGTATTGAAGATGCGAATCATCTTTTCTTCTCTTGCCCCTTTGCTACTTCTATTTGGAAGCGTGTCCATCGCAATTGCTGGAAGGCCAGTTCGTCCCCTCCTTAGAGAATGGATTTGGGTTGATATGTCTTTTGCAAGTAGTACGATTTGTGACGTTGCAAGCAAGCTTGCTTTTTTCACCTGCATCAATCACATATGGATGGAACGTATTCTCTATAGAAAGATGTCCAACTCTAGATCATTAGACATGATTTGGAATTCATCTTTTTTTATGTTAGCTCTAAGCTTGCCTCTCCCATCTTGCCCGGTAAGGGACTCCCCAAGAACATGCTTATTGATGTCTCCTAGGGTTTGCCTACAACCATCTTTAATCTCCCTCTCTTTCCCTTGTATATTCTTCTTCTTTGTAATATATCTTTTTTATTCATCCAAAAAAGGGAAAATTACGTCCCCCCTCCTTTGTATTTTGCCAAAATTACATATGGATCCAAACATTTGAAGGAATTGCGCCCCATCCCTCGGATTTTTTAAGATTCTTGTAATTAAATCCAATCCATTAGTGTCTATAAAATTGGAACTATTAAATGCTGATGTCACCTAATATCAAACCACTGAATGCCCAAAATACCCTTCTTTATAGGTGAAAAACTTACCTATCTTAAATTAAAGTAAGGAGGGAAGGCATCTTCTTCAATCTTGATCCCTCATGTACACTACAATCTATGGACATCTATTGAGGTAGCGGTGACCGAAGGATAGGAAATTGAAGTGTACAATATTATTGGCAGGTGTAATTGAAGTGTACAAATTAATGCTAAATGGGATAAGTCCCTTATACTAAAAGTGTAAATTAAGTTGTACCAAAAAAAAAAATGTAAATTAAGACCGAAAAGACTAAGTCTCGACTCCGACTCTCTTCAACCCTTCAACCCTAAGTCTAAAAGTGAAGACCAAAGAGTCAAAGAGGCGAAGACTTCAACCCACTCTTGCTCCAGTGAAGATAGGTATGTTCGACTCTTCTTCTCTTCTTCTCTTCTTCTTCCTTGCCTCTGGTAGTTCAACCGGTTTCTTACTAGATGCTTAAGAACGAACATTTTCCATAATTATTCCTATTCTGCAAGCATGGCTAAGTTATCACACATATATACATTGACTGAATTTAAATAATTATGTACACTAAAATAAGCTCAATATAAAGTCTACATTATGCTAATTTAGGTGAGAAATTATACTTGAGCTTGACCCCTATTTCGGGTCAAGAGGGGTGGAACCCCGATTAGTGCCGACACGAACTTTCTTGTGAATTCTCCTGACTCAGGGGAAGATGGTTTTGACCTCTAACTTCATTTTTTGAGAGATTCTGATTGTGATAATATTTAGACAGAGTTCTGACTAGGAATGATTACTTTTGGGCTTTGATTGAGGTGTCAATTCAACAGAGCTTCTGCTAGGGATCAGCTACTTCTGGATTTTGGTTGAGGTGGCACTCCGATAGAGCTTCCGTTTGGGATAGGCTATAGGAAGGTTGAGTTGAGGTGGCACTCCGACAGAGCTTTTACTGGGGATAGACTATGGGAGGGTGAGGCTGAGCTGGCACTCCAGTAGAGCTTCCGTTGGGGATAGTCTATGGGAGGGCTAGGCTGAGGTGGCACTCTGGCAAAGCTTCCTCTAGGGGTAGGCAATAGGAGGGCTGAGGTGGCACTCCGGCAGAGCTTCCACTTGGGGTAGGCAATGAGAGGGCTAGGCTGAGGTGGCACTCTGGCAGAGCTTCTGCTGGGTATAGGCAATGGGAGGGCTAGGTTGAGGTGGCATTCCAGTAAAGCTTCCACTAGGAATAGGATAACTCAAAGGATTGTGGAACTTCAAAGACCCGAAGAACACTTCGATTCTATGAAGATCGCTTTGAAGACTTGAAGAACCTCAAAGGGGAGAGAATAAGGCGAAGTTTCTCTTACACAAAATGCTCACTAAAAAAGGCAGATGATTGAAGAACTTCGAAGGCCTGAAGAACACTTCAAATCTTATGTCTCTCCAAAGACTTAAAGAACCTCAAGGGGGGAGGGGGAGGAGAGAGGGCAGAGCTTCTCTACAAGGGATGCTCCTAAGAGGCTTGAGTATGTAAAACCAAAGGGAGGGGGTATTTATAGATTTTTTGGACCAATGGGGAGGAAAAGGGGATTTCCTTAGCCAATGGGGGTTAAAAAGTGATTTATCTAAACCAATAGAAGAACAAAATGAATTTTTGGACCAATGGGGTGAAGGGTAAATTTCTTTATCCAATGAGCTGTAGAGATACTTTCTTGGACCAATGAGATAAAAAGATGCATTTTTTGGGCGAATGGGAGGTCGCAGTGTAGGGTACACTAGAGGGGTAGTGCAGAGTACACAAGCAGGTGAAGAGGGAATGTCCTCACAAAATTGATCATCAAAGTGGGGATTTCGATCGTCGGCGGGGGCATCGAGGCCTCGGTGGGGGCTTCGGGGCTAGGCAGGGGCACTAGGGCTCAGATGGGGCACTGGGCTCCAGCAAGGGCCACTAGGCTTGGCAGGGGTGCCAGGGCTCCAGCAAGAGCGTCCAGGCTCCAGCAAGGGGTGTCGGTGCTTAGCGGGGGCCTCGGGCCAATGCATATGTGGGTGGGTTTTGGGCACTCAAGTCAAGGTGTAAGGGCTCGCATGGGCGGGGTTTTGGTTCTCATGGCATGGTGTGGGGGCTCGCATGGGTAGGGTTTAACTGCTCATGGTATGGTATGGGGGCTCGCATGGGAGGGGTTTGGGCACTCATAGAGTAACTTCTGGGAATGATTGCACGAGATCTGATGGTCCAATTTTGATGTGCCATATATCATGGGAATCATGATTTCGAGTACTATCTATTTGTACGGTTACTTTGGACCGGATTCCTTCGTATATGAAAAATCATAATTGGACCCTTTTTTCTCTTGCATGGGATTTCTAGGGTTTTTGGGTGAGTATGGAATGCTTCAGGGTTGGGTTATCTCAATCAATTGTCATCTCTGTCGATCAGAAGTGAGGTCGCATTCAAGATCCATAATTCATCATAGCTGGGGGAGGGTGACAAAATTAGGTGTCTATAAAGCCAAAGAAACCCGAGAGGATCATTGTGTCCGCCCTTCGGATGAAGAAGCTACTAGATCAAGGATGTCAAGGCTACTTAGCATCTGTGACGAACACTAAGATAGAGGTCAAACCATTGTTTGAACTGGATGTGGTAAGGGAATTTCTCGACGTATTTTTGGATGACTTGACAAGATTACCCCCGGACTGAGGATGGAGTTTGTTATAGATCTATTCCTAGGCTCGGCACCATTGACAAAAGCCCCTTATTGCACGGCCCCCAAAGAGCTAAAGGAACTATAGGTGCAACTTCAGGACCTTCTGAAGAAGGGATTCATTAGACCTAGAGTATCTCCATAGAGAGCACTGGTACTATTCGTCAAGAAGGACAGAAGTATGAGGTTGTGCATTGATTAACGGGAGCTTAACAAGCTAACCATCAAGAAATGATATCCTTTACCAAGGATTAATGATTTGTTCGATCAACTGCAAGATGCTAAGGTATTCTCCAAGATTGACCTTAGATCGGGCTACCACCATCTCAGAATCAAGGATAGTGATGTTAGCAAAACAGCTTTCAGATCTCGATATGGACATTACGAGTTCTTTGTGATGTCATTTGGACTGACCAACGCACCGATTGCATTCATGGACTTAATAAATCGAGTATTTTAGAATGTCTTAGACAATTTTGTGATTGTGTCCATTGATGACATCTTGGTATACTCCATAAGTGCGGAAAACATGTTGTTCACCTAAGGCTAGTACTACAATGTCTGAGAGAGAAGCAACTCTATGCCAAGTTCAGTGCATGACGAGTTCTGGCTTTTATAAGTGGAATTCCTAGGCTATATTGTTTCAGATAAGGGTATAGAGGTTGACCCAGGCAAGGTGAAGGTAGTTCTAGAGTGGGACACCTCTGAGAATGTGGTAGACATTCGTAGATTTCTAGGACTGGCTGGATGCTGCAAAAGATTTGTTGAGAACTTCCCCTACATTGTTGCACCAATGACCCGGATCACACAAAAGGGTGTGAAATTTGAGTGGTCCGATGCTTGTGAGAAGAGCTTTAAGGAGCTAAGGCAAAAGTTGGTATCAACTCTAGTTTTGACTATTCCAACCAGCACAGGTGGTATGGTTATGTATAGCGATGCCTCCAAATAGGGATTGGGCTGTGTGTTAATGCAGTATGGGAAGGTCATTGCATATGCATCCTGCCAGTTGAAGGACTACAAAAAGAACTACCCCACCCATGACTTGGAACTGGCAAAAGTGATTTTTGCCTTGAAAATTTGGAGACATTACTTGTATGGTGAGAAGGGTAAGATATACAGTGACCACAAGAGCCTCAAGTACTTATTCACCTAAAGGGAGCTCAACATAAGACAAAGGCATTGGTTGGAATTGATGAAGGACTATGACTATAGTATCCACTACCACCAAGGAAAGGCTAACGTGGTAGTTGATGCACTTAGTCAAAAATCTCAGTCACTGACTCTTACATCCTTGACTACCAATGAGCATCCCCTATAAGAGGCCAAGAAACTAGATTTGGATCTATTGGTGGAAGGTGTCACCTTGTCACTATCGGTATTGGTGGTACAGCCTAGCCTAGTGGACAGAATTACTGCAGCTCAGGATGTTGATGCAGAGTTGTAGAAATTGATAGCTGACTGCAAGGAGGGAAACCAGAAGGACCCGAACTTCTCCTTGACTGATGGGGGAATTCTTAAGTTCTAGGGAAGGTTGTGCATGCCTAGTGATGGTGACTTGAGAGATACTATTTTGAAGGAGGCACACAGCTCCCCATATTCCATTCACCCTGGCAGTACTAAAATGAATAGGGACTTAAATAATGTCTTTCACATATCCATGCTGAGGAAATACATACCCGACCCAACTCACGCACTTACCTATATACCCCATAACCTGAATAAGGACTATACCCATGTAGAGTACCCAGAGAAGATTGTTGATTGGAAGGACCATGTCCTTCGCAATCGTATAGTTTCATTCGTCAAGGTGCAGTGGATGAACCACCTGAAGCAAGAAGCCTCTTGGGAGCGGGAAGATGAAATGAAGAAGTAGTATGTAATATCCCACTTCTTAAACCCGGTCTGATTTCGCGGTTGAACCGGTTTAACCATGCAGGAACCGAGCCAGAGGATGTTAGAGCGAGTTCCTTATGGGCTATGATGGCACGGGTGACCTTAAACCCCGGCTGGCCCGACAAGTCCGAGCCAGTGCCAGAAGAGACGGGAGTACCCAAACCGTGTACGTGCACCTACCATAAGGCTATGTACGGATAAAACAGGTATTATATCTGTATTTTAGATATATATGTATGCTACATCGTATGCCTGGGGTGAGGTCCGAGCCGAGGTCCGGGCCCGGTCAAAATCCCAAGTTTTGACTCTTGGATGGGTATGTCAGGTGGGTACACCCACCCACCTGAGTGACCCATCCATCACTATTCACTTAAGTTGGAATAGTATATAAAGCTTTATGACTTCTTTTCTTTCCATTTATTACCCTCGTACGTTTGGTGAGAAAAGTAAAGAGGAGAGAGAAAAAGAAAGGGAAGAAGAAAGGAAGAAGAAGAAAGGAAGGATTTCAGCGGCGCCGAAGCTCGATCTTGCCATTCCGGTGCCGGGAGAGTAATCTTCAACTCGAGATCTACAGTTGGAGGTAAGAAAAGCTGGGTTTTATGAACATTCACCATACCCAAGCTTTAAACCCTTGATTCGAGTATGATTTCTTAAGATCTTGTAAACACCCTTTGAAATGATGGATCTAAGGTTTAATAGATGATTTATGTGTTGATCTTGAAGGATTTGAAGAGATATTGACAAGGTAGAAGGAGCATTGTGAGTTGGAAGTGATTTGGAGGGTTTGAAGTCATTCTTGAGCAAAGAAGGTAAGATGGTTCCCCTCACTTGAATCTAACTTAAATCTAAGCTAGAACCATCCTATAGGACTCTAAAGGTGTGAGGAATGGGTTGAGAAAAGCCCCATTTGAGTCCCCAAGGAATGGAGGAAGATGAGAAGAAACTGGGGTTTTTCCGCCAAAACCGGCGGGTACAACCGGTGGGTCCCTACCCACCTGAGACACCCACCCGAGAGGACCAGGGGGTCCCTGGCCAAACCGGCGGGTAGGACCGGCGGGTCCTACCGGCGGGTCCCTACCCGCCGGTCCCAAACCGGCGGGTTGGACCGGTGGGTGGACAACCCACCTGAGTGACCCCCCCCGAGTGGACAGAATTTGATTCTTAGGTCCGATTGAGCCCAAATCGGACGTGGGACCTTCTTTCGACGTTCTAAACACGATTTTGACGTCGGATTTCATTAATTTTGATTCTAAATTGGTGAAGTACTAACCCCGCTCAATTTTATTAGGTTCACCAAAGCCTTCCCGATTCGCTCCGGATCTCACCCGTACCGAGCGGGACTCCTTGTACGCTACAAGTAAGTGGAGAGAGGACGTTTGGCCTTGTTTCAAGGCATTTGTTTGGCATTCATATAACCATATCTAATCTAGTCATGTCATCATGAATATGCTATATAGATTAGTCATTCCACTCATTGATGTGCATATATGCTATGTTTACTTTCAATTGCAAATTAAATGAGATGTTATATGTTGAATGTGGACATCATGTTGCATAATGCATTGATAGATTAGATGCCGTGGTCGGCTTGGAAACGAATGCATTGGTGGCCCGTGGTATGGGACACGGTGGCACTATGCAGTCGTACTGCATATAGGAGCATGCGGTATTAGGATTCTCACCATCCCGTGCTACGACCCTTCCCAACAGGGGTTGAGGTGTTGGGTTGCCATTTGGGGGGAAGCAGGGGTCGCGGTTGTCGGACACTGTGGCGGTTAGGCATTACGCCCGGCGAGTCATGTAGGAAAGTCGGCAACCCCGGTGGTATTTCAAGAGGGCCAATCGTACTGCTTTTAAATTGCTGGAGTCAGCACTGTCATTTAATTTATTTACATTTCTGTTGAGAGCCGGTGGACGGCATTGTCTTTATTTTTCCGAGTACTCACGGTGGGCCTTCTCCAACAGCCCTATGGGCGTATCGCGGGAGGGAGTTCGCGGCTCGTACCCGGAGTATACGCGCACTGTGGTTGTAGTAGCACTAAAACCAAAGACTTAGTAATGTTGATTAGGTGTATGTGATTTAAAATGAATTGCATGGCATGTAGTGCATATGATGTGTTGTGATGTGTGGACTGTTGTGTGTGGTCCACCTCTCTACTTACTGAGCTAGTGAGCTCATTCCACGTGTACACCCCTTTTTAGATGATTTTACAGGTCATGCATCTGAGGAGCTTGGGGTGGGTCCTGCAGTCGAGTTTCCTGAGGAGGACTGGTGGACCCCTGGGGAGTTTGAGCACGGCGTAGACTGCGCGTGTGAGAGCTGTGTTGTGGGGCAGCGGTTCTGAGGCCGAGCTGAGCTCCAGCCTTGATACCGATGCCGGGCTGTGTACTCTGATGTTTTTGATAATTTCCTGTATATAATTGATATTCAAACTTTATTCTTTTTGTGTATATATATATCATGCCTTCGGGCCCAAATGTATATAATTATGGTATCGCCATTTGGGTATCAGGTATATGGGAATTATTACAGGTAAAACTTAGTCTTCCGCTGATTTGATGAGTTGATGTTAGTGTGTGTATGCTGTGGTGGAATACAGTGTCTGATGATCCTGGCAGGTTTGGGTTAACCGGTGTTAACTCGGTCACCGCTCCGGTTCAGTGCGAACGGGGTGTGACAGCAGCCACTTTATTTTTTTCTTTTAATAATGCGAAAGTGAACCTATTAATGGTTGTGATCTAATTCTAACTACCGTCCTAAACATATGTATATAAAATAACGTCCTAACCATTCGTCATCTAAGAATTTAAAGACGCAAGCCATGCAATTAAAATTAAATAAATAAATAACTAAAAATAAACAACCCACGCAATTTAAAAAAAATAAAGGAAAAAAATGTTGAAATAAAAATAAAATAAAATAAATGGGAAAAAGCTAGAGAGAGACTCACAAGTAGGTTTCTCTACTTAGCCCGAGGGATGCATCATAATATGAGCTTCCCTACTTGACCAGAGAGTCACTCTTACAAGGGTTACTCTACTTGACTTTAGAGAAAGGGAGGCAATTAAAATAAAAGCAATAAATTGATGGTTCTATGGCTAGGAGGGGTAAAACCAACACATACACTAGCCATGAACCTTGGGGGAAAGGGATAGCAATAATGTAACGACTGAAATTAAAATCATAAATTAAGAAAGAAAGGGTAATCAGAAGAGGGAATGAGAGGGGGGAGAGAAGACTACTGAATGAACCTCCTTACTTAAATCAATACTTGAACTTGAAAGCTTGTGTGATTTGAGATATTACCAATACTAAAACCAGATCTGGAATAAACCAAATCTGAAATTTCTAGTACGAGATAAAACAAATCTTAAAAAAAAAAAAAAACTGAACTTGAAAAAAAAAAAAGAAGCTCCATGGCTCGTGATCTTGTCACCTAGATCTAAGCCTAGAACTATAACTTTAAAAATTACAACTCAATTGCATAAATCATAAACATAAAAGGCTGAATAATAATAAAAGAGTGCTTGCATTAATTGACATAAAAAACTATTACAAAAGTGATTAAAGCAAAAATAGAGAATAACTAAAACTAAAAAGTGAGAGAGAGAGAGAGAGAAAGAAGAAAACTAAGTATAAACTAGAAAATAAACTAAGGGGAATAATAAAATAGGAGGGGGGAGGAAGGGGCTTTCATAAGGTTTTTTTTTCTTGCCTCCTTCCTTTCTACAAGTCTTTTTTAAGAAAAGAAAGAAAGTAAAATTAAATTAAACCTTGGTAAAAATCCTCATTCTCTGAGATATTGTATGAGGAAAGAGAGAATATGTTTCCAAAATTAACAAATTCTATTCTTTCCTTACAATATTCACTAATATCTTGCAATCTTGATTAAATCAGAAAGAAATCTCTGCATAGTATCTTCAAGATCTTGTGAGGTGGTAAGGAGAGAAAATAATCTTCAGGATTTTATAGGAGAGATGATGTGGTACTAATGAGTGGGTCCCACATTTGGACTGATTCTTGATTCACTTTAAGCACTTTCTCTTGTAGACTTGGAAACTAAAAAAAACAAGAAAAATAAAAATAATATTATCCAAAGTGGGGCAAAATGTACACTTATATCCCTAAGATTTCACACATTATTATGTTCATCAATGGCCATTGTATAGATTCCCTTATACCATTATCACATTATAGAGAATGGAGCTCGAAGCCCACTACCCAGCACAATTTACATTATCTCTCTTATTCTCACCATGTAACCCCCCATGTGGATCCATATGAATGATACTATTTTTCAACCTTTCTCTTATATGTAGCACACATGTTCCTTCTCGCCTTTGTAAGAAACCCTCCCCCAATTTTTATTTACATATTTCCTATTTAACTTTAGTTACAAACTTTCAATGCTCCATGACAAATGGGTAGTTGGTTTTAAAAGGGTAATGCTCCGTTTTTTTAAGGGACTAGGAATTAAGGTGTTGGTGAAAAGATGGGATCGGTTAGTGGGTCATGAAGAAAACCTTACAATGGCTCATTTGAGAAGATGTAATGAGAAAGAAAAATCTATTTTTTCTATATATATGTTTTTCCTTTTTTCCCATTTGTAACCAAACAAACCTCAAACTTTTCCCATGGCATGTAAGCCAATTAAGTGTAGAAGTAACATTTTCAGAAACAATATGAACGATACTCTTAAGAGGATGCTTATTAATGCATGTGTACAGTCATTAGCTTGCTGAACCAAAGAGCTGGATCCTCTTAAATAAGCTATTCAAGTTGAAGAAGTAGCTCTACAGAAAGGCAAATCCTTCTCAACATTTGGAGGTGCCCTTAGTATGGGATTCTTCTCAAAGAAATTTACAGGTTTCAGATCAAAGCTTGCAGATACGGTGGGCATTATTGGAAAATCCTCCTGGCATGGTATATGGTGAAATCCCAATGTATACCACAACACTATATCTTTGTTATCAATTGGACGATTCCTGCA